>NW_001914878.1:0-1327 GCF_000208925.1 Entamoeba histolytica HM-1:IMSS | reverse complement strand
ATAATATCAATTAAATATTCATGAATAATAATTTATTAATATTTAATAATTGAAATAACAAATAATAAAGTAACAATAATGATATATTCAATATATTCTTTATTTGATTTGTTCAATATTAGATTATTCTATTTCATTATCATTTCATTGTCTTCATTATTTCATTTATTATTTCATATTCATTTATTATTTTTTAAAATCAAATAAACAATAATATTGATATTCATTCATCATATTCATTTAATATAATAAATATACACAACATTTCAGAATAAATAATGAATAATTAAGAATGAAAATATTGATTTATTCAATATTTTATTCAACATAAAATCAATAAAACATATATTTTGATAATACACAAATGAAATAATAAAGAAATATACAATACTCAAGAATTAATAAAAAAGAAATAAAAAGAATAAATGAATATAAAAATGATAAATAATAGAAGAAAGAAATATAAACAACAACGAAAAACAAAGAATATAAAAGAAATAAAAAGAAAGTAAGAAGTAGAAGAAGATGAAGAAATAATAAAAGTAGAATAGAGAATATAAAAAGAAGATAAAGAGCAATAAAAGAAAAGAGATAATAAAAGAAGAAAAGAAAAGTGTATTTTTATTGTAAAATTAGAAATATGAAATAAAAGTGTCTAATTTAATGATGTAAAATAATTAATATTATTTTATTGATGAAAAATATTTTACTCTTTTTTATGTTTATTATTTATATGTATAACTTCATCAAGATGTTTATTATATATTCAATAATATGTGTTATGTTATTATAACATATAATAAATGATAAAATATAAATGAAAATGATATGAATATATGATATAGATTGAATATAAAACAAAAGAATAATAAGAATAAATGATAAATAAAACGAGAAATGATAATCAATGATATAATAATAAATAATAAATATAAAAGATAAAATTAATATTAATATAAATCAAATCAGAATAAATATAAAATGAAAATAGATATAAATGATAATATAAAAATGATAAAGATGAATAAACAAATAAACAAATACAACTAAATAGAAAAGAATAACAATAAGAAAATCTAAATAATATAAACATAAAAAACATAAAATAAGAATAATATAATAATATATAGATAATAAGAATAACACAATGATATAAATAATATAAACAGAGAAATAAATATAAAAATAAATGTATAAAAATATGATAGATAAATAACATATAAATAATACAAATAAATATGAATAATCAAATCATCTATTTCATTAATATTTCATACAAAATGAATAGAAATGATCATAAAATATAAACATAAATATTTACATATTC
>NW_001914879.1:103543-131471 GCF_000208925.1 Entamoeba histolytica HM-1:IMSS | reverse complement strand
CCTCTAGTAGAGCAGCAACCTCACCATCAGTTAAGGGCTCCTCCATCATTTGGGCATCATTAGGTGGTTCAATAGGTGGAACAATAGGTGGGGAATTAAAGGGGGTTTCTTCAGGGAGACTCATAGGGGTACTCCTAGAGGGGCTTACAGGGGGATCCATGGGGGGTATAGGTGGGACGTTTTGTGGGGATTGTGTTTTTCTCCCGCTTTCTCTACGATTTCTAACACGATCCCCAATCGTTTCAAAACCATAAGAGTCATGAGAACTAGTTGTTGTTTTTTCTAGCTCCCTATGTCCCTCAGAGAAAGCTACATCATGGGAATTAGTTGATGTTTTTTCTAACTCGCCATGATGTCTCGACCCTAAAGGATTAGAAAAGACGGTTGTTGTTTTTTCCATCTTTTCATAATCCTTTTTACTCATGGTAATTCGTCGTCTTTGAGGTCGACGACGATGATCATCGAGAGTAATGCCATCCTCTATGGCTCGATGATCATTGAGCAGTTGTTGTCGTCTTCTTTGTCGACGACGTTCCTGCTCTTTTCTTTTAATATTAAAAATATTATTTTTGTTTTGTCTATAGGACATTAAATCTGAATGGATATTTTATTTTTCTTTTTTAAAAAATTAAATCAATAAATTACAAAAAGTAATTAATTAAATTAAGGCTTCTCTTCTCCTAGCTCGAAGAGATCCATGGCCACATCATAAGCATCATAGATGCCATCACGGAGGCACCAATCATCAATATAGAACAGGAGGCGATCAATTACTTCCTGTCTCAAGAACTTAACGCCGATGCGCTTCGTTTTATCGATGATTGCTAATATGTAAACGAGTTCCGATTTTAAAACTTCGATGACATCATATTGCATTTCGGAACAATTATGATAAAATTCATAATTACCGAATAAATTCTCAAAATTATAATTATCGGAATAGTAATGAATCATGTTTGTCATATAATCACATTCACTATCGTCTATTATCAAGAACAATAATTTAAATCTGTCACTGAGAGCCTCATAACAGGCTCCTCTTATCGTACTCATAAATCGTATGAACTATCTCTGGAGAATCCACCTTTAAATATAACCAGAATAGGACATCAAACATTCCAAAAGGACATTCATCATGCCAATAAAAATATTTTAATTATAAAATAGTAAAAAAATAATAAATAAAATAATTTTGTTTTATTTTTATTATATCTTCTGAATGAAGAATTACATAAAATGTATTATTTTTATATTCTTTTTGTTTTTATTTTTCAAAAATAAAATAATAAAGTTACATAAAGTGGAAAAATTTATAAAAAAGTGTAAGAAAAATAGAATATTCAAAAAGTGTAAGAGTTATAAAATATCTTTTTATTACTTCAAAAATATCTATAATAAGGAAATTATGAAAATAACGAAGATATAATACTTCAAAATAAGAAAATATCTAAGAATAGTTCAAAAATATCCAACAATCGTTCATTTTAAATGGAATACCTCAAAATATCTGTATCTGTTCTAAAAATATCTGTATCTATTCTAAAAATAAAAATACAAATCTATTTATAGAAAAATGGTATTTTAAAAACAATAATAAAAAAATAAAAATGTTATATAAAACAATAGTAATAAAAATGTTATTTATCCCAAAAGGACCAGATTTTCCCACTGTGTATATATGATGTATCACACTATTGTCAAATTGTACCATAGAAAAATATTATAAAAAGATATAATTATAATTCAATAAATTTAAATTTAAATAAAATGAATAAAAATATTTAAATAGAAAATAAATAAAAAGTAGTTAATTAATAAATGTTAATAGAATTTACTTAAATATGATTAAATAATAATTAATTTGTATTATTTATGAACATTTTGTATGTATTGTTTCTCTTTCTTTATTCTTTTTGTATCAACACCATAAACAAACTTTAATATAATTCATGTTTTGACTTTCCAAGTTATTATATAGTTACGATGGTGTGTTTGAATTAGAAATTGATTTGTTAACATTGAAAAAGATGTAACAATTTATTATGGTTGAATATTACTTACTGTATTATATGAATTGGTATGTATTAATAAAAGAAATTATAAAATATATATGGATGTATTAACCAAGGGAAAGGATATACTAAAGTGTGGGTAAGACTAAAAGAAAATTAAACATAGTAATATAGTGTGAATGAAATAGTCTCTTCTCTCATTCATAAAATTAAGAAAAAAGGAAAAAGAAAATGTTTAAAATTAAGACAGAAAATAAACAAAAGGTTAAAAAGAAGAATTAAGCAGAAGAAGGATGAGAAGACATTAATAAGAAAAAATAAAACAAAGAAGTGATTTTCTCAATTTGCAAGAAAAACATAAATGATAAGTTAAAGAAAAAGATTACTCTTTTTTAATAAGCTCAGGGATGGGATTAGTCTCGGCTAAACTAGGAAGAATATATGAAAAATCTATTAATACTTAATTAATTACTTTTTATTTATTTCTTTTATATCTTTCTTTCTCTTCTTTTTCAATTATTTGCTTTTTTTTCGTTGCCCAACTATTCTATGAAATATCATTAATCAAATATAATAAAATTTAGTACATTTACAAATCATCAAAATAACTAATTTTTAATAATTAAAGAAATAAAATGAACTTAACTCATTCTTAATACAATTCAATAAAAAAAAATATAAAACTCAATTAAACATTAATCTTACATTCAATTAAAAAATGATAAAAAAAAGTAAATTTCTAAATTAATAACAAAAACTTAAAAATTTCTTGAATTTGATTATTCAGAATATTAAAGACATGAAATGTAGTTAATTATCATATCTTTCATTAGTCAAAAAATATAAAATAAAAAAGTTATTTTAAAGGTAAGTTATAAATGTCATTGTCAAGTTTATTCTCTAAAATAGTAAAAATAAAAAGTAATTAATTAAGTATTAATAGATTTTTCATCTATTCTTCCTAGCTCAGGGGAGACTAATCCCATCCCTGAGCTTATTAAAAAAGAGTAATCTTTTTCTTTAACTTATCATTTATGTTTTTCTTGCAAATTGAGGAAAGCACTTCTTTGCTTTATTTCTTCCTATTAAGGTTTTTCAAACTTCTTCTGCTTATTTCTTCTTTTTAAGCCTTTGTTTGTTTTCTGCCTTAATTTTCAGGAATTTCATTTTTCTTATTTTATGAATGGGAGAAGGAATCATTTTATTACTACTATATTACTTTGACTAATCTTCTTTTTAGTCTTACTTTGACTAATCTTCTTTTAGTCATACCCACACTTCAGTAGGTTCTTATATTGCATCATGTAATATTCTACTGTATTCTCTTGCTGCACCCTTTGCAGCATTCCCTAATACATTCCTAATTCAAAGGCACCGTCATAACCAGATAATAACTGGGAGAGTCGAAGAATGAATTTGTACTAGGGTTTATGTGTGGTGTTTCAGACGTGCCACCTTCTATCTCTTCTCTAAAATAGTAAAAAAAAAATAAAATTTAAAATATTAATTTGATTTATTTTGTTGAACCTCCCAATCAACAAGATCTTTAGCAGCTTCATACCATTGAACGATATTAATTAAATTCTTTAAGATGCACAGTGGGGTTGAGATTATTAATAATGTATTAAGAAGATACCATAAGAATGGAGTACCTTCAATAATCCATTTATATTCATTAGTTTGAGCGAAAAATCTAATATACCACATGACAAAAGTAGCTTCATTACAAAGACAAAGAGTAAATAACACAGAACGAGTATAATACCAATGTAAAATTGGGTTAGAACAAATTTTATGACTTTCACCTCCTTTAATTAATGAAGTATACATATGAGTCCAATGTGAACAAATATCAATAAATGTAATTAAACAACAAATTGGGGCATATGTTGGATATAATACAGCTAATGCAGTAATTAATATTGTTGTTCCTGCTCTATCAGTAATCATATCTAATACTGCTCCAAGTCTAGAACATTGATTAAATGCTCTAGCTAAATTACCATCAACAGCATCACATAAAGCTGAAATAATATAACATATAATAAATGTAATTGGGGCTTTAAGCACAAAGAAAACAGCAATCATTAAAACACCAATTCTAACATAGTCTATTTATGATTTATATTATTGTTTTAAAAGAACAACATAAATAAAAATTAATCAAACCACAAATATTAGCATAATATAAAAATATACTTGTCATATTCAAATTTTATTTAACTCGTTGGAAGATAACCAATTAGTTTCTTTATTTCAAGTTCTATTTTCCACGTCATCATTTTTTGTCACCACATCATTTTTCTTAAAATTTTTATTTTAATAATTCTATTTTTTTTTAAATAAACATAAAACTTTTATTTTGTTTCTTAAGACAAAATTAATTTGATTTTTGGTTTATTTATTTTAAGATTTCTTTAGATTCTTTTATTTTCATGTTGTCATCATCTTTTATATCTTCTACTTGATTTTCTTGTTGGTTGGATGAAGTTTCAGTAGACTCGTGTGGTTGTTGTTCATTTTTAATTTCCCAATAAATAGAATCAATTTTAGTAATTTCTCCTTTAGTAAAAAGTAAATATAATTTACGTTTAATGACACAAGAAGCAATAATATAATAGATTTCTAATGCTTTTTGTTTTTTACTAAAATTCTTTTCAATAAAAATGTGTTGTTGATTTTTCCATTTATCAATATCATCACCAAACTCATATTCAATGCTAATATCTTCTAATGAAGTAGTAATATTATTCCATAATAATTCAAATTGATCAAGTTTTAGTCTTGGATATAACTTAGAAATAACATTTTCACTTTTATTATAACTTTCAATAACTTTTTGTTTTAGTTCATTTAGTCCATCATCTAATTTACCATTTCCCCACCACCCAATATGTTTAATAATTTTCATTGCTCTTGAATATGTCCATAATGGTAAACATTGTTGTGCATCATTAATACAAAATTCAACTAATGAATTGATTACTTTCAGTCTATTCATTTTACTTGTATTTTTTAAGAATTCATAAACACTTCCTTCACTATTAAATGATTGTTTATCTCCCATTATACGTGAACATGTTTCAAAACATTTAGTATCAGATTTCATTGATAACCATGGAAAACACATAGTAATATCTACCATAACATTTAACTTAGGACTTTCTTCTCCAAATAATGGATCATCATCAGAATTTTCATCTTCAAGAATTGATAATAAAGCTGCAGGTGCTGATAATTGTGATGGATTTGAAAGAAATGAACGACTTAATAATGAAACAGGTGGAGTTTGAATTATTTGAAGTAATAAAGTAATAAGACAATGAAATTCCATTCCATTTTGTTGTTGAACCATTTTAACGATATAATCACAAAGTTTATTATATTGACCTTGTGGAAGAAGAGGAATTAATAAACAATGTGAAATTAATGATAAGAAAGGTATTGGGAATTTAGACTCGTATAAATGAATAAGAAATTGTAATGAATCAATTTTTTTTGGAGTAGTTGCTGAAGCAGAAATAAATGAAGGAAGAATATGAGGATAAATTAAATTATCAAATAATGAAGATGTTAACATTGTTGGATATGGATGAGGAAGAGTTAAAAGATCAGAAATGAAATATATATCATCAATTAATAATTGTAGTGATTGTGGAAGTGAATGAATATGAGGTAGTATTAATGAAGCAAGATGTGGATAAAAATGTTTTTGTGAATATGACATATAATAATCATTAAAAGCTTTATCATTTGTAAATGCAGCAAATTGAAGAATAATATTTCTTGAATGTGAAACAATCATAGAGTCTTTATGATTTAATAAAGAAACTGCTTCACTTAATATTGGACATGTATTTTTTTGATGATTATAAAAGAATTGTAAAGTATCATCAGTAAGTCTTAATGAAATAGATTTAAGCATAGAGATATAAGGAGAAATTAAATCTTCATCATTACGATCAATAGGGAATGACAATATTGTTTCAATTGTATTTTGACTTAATAAGAAATCTATGAAAGTAAATATTTGAATAAATAAGAGAAATTGTGTTATTCTTAAGTCTTTATTAACAAACAAAGAAAATTAGTAGATTTAATGTTTTCAACTAAAATTGCAAAACATTGTAAAAATTGAAGTAATGCTGGTTTCTTTCCTTTTTTAACAATTTCAATAATTGTTGAAAATGAATTGTCTTCGAGAAATGAATCAATAATCCCAGTATTATGTTTGTCTCCCCAAACTAACATTTCAACTACATCTCTCATTGCATTTAAATGAACTTTTAAATCTTTTTGTGGTGTTTCTAGAATAACAGCTAATGAACTAAAAAATAAAAACCCATTTTATGTAATAACATAAATAAACTTAGACATACAAACTGCATTTTCTTTTCATTAAACCTTTTAGAATTATCTTCTTTCTTTTCACTTCGAGAAAACATTACACTAAATTGTTAGTTAAAATTTTTATCAGTTTTATTATAATATTATTATAATAGAAATATAATTTTTAATAATAAAATAGTTTGTTTTTTTTAAATTTTTTGAAATAAAAAGATGGGTTTGAAAACAAACCAAAATGAACGGTTCTGGTATTATTGATGAACCAACTCTTATTGAAAAAAAAGACGAAACAACAATCCTTGATCAACAAAAAAATGATACAACGATGGCTGAAGATAAAGAGGAAACTGTCATTATTGATATGAAAAAAGAAATGAAAAGAATAAGACATGAACAAAGAAAAAGATTTAGAGAAAGTGGAAAAAGAACACAACCTATGAGAGCCTGTAAAGGAAAACCTTTAATAAGATTTCGTGAAAGTGATTACGAGATTAAGAAAAAACCTCATAATACTAACTCAACAAAAGAAGTTGAAAAATTAGAAAATGAAAATGAAAACCAAAAACGAAAATCTCAAAAAAAGAAAATTACCAAAAAATCATCTTTAAAAATAGAAAGACAAAAAATAGAAGAAGTAAAAGAAAGTGAAGAAATAGAAATAGTAAAAGAGAATAAAGAGAATGAAGAGAATGAAGAAGAAAAGAAGCCTAAAAGTAATAATGATGATAAAAAATTAAATAACTCAAAGAAACTTAGCAAACCTTCAATAGGATTTAAATCATATTCATCAAGTTCTAGTTCTATTAAAACCAATGAAGATATACTTGAAGAATTACCATGTCATGAAGCTAATGAATCAGATAAAAGTAGTCAAGTTCATTGGTGGTATTATGAAGATAAATGGGTTCAATTTAGACAAAAAGAATCAACAAAAATAGAAGAAGAGTTTCAAAAGTATTTAGAGAATAAGAAAAAAAAGACATATACGCTTAATATTTGGAAATCAACATATTTAATCAATTTTTCAAAATTTATACAAACTAACACTAATCAAAAATCAGAAAAATTCTTTATTCGTCGGTTATTAATTGAATAAGTCTTAAGTTCTTACTTTGATGATATTAAGGTACTTGAAAAAATTAAAAGAACTCTTAATTAGTTTTAAAGTTAAAATGTCTTGGATTCTCTTCTATGATCAACCAAATATTACTTCATCTTTCACTGCTAAAATAAAAGTATCTCATGGTATTGCTCAAGGACCTTTTTATCCTCAACCAGAGAAGAGTAAAAATGAAATAATCTGGAAAGGAATGTATTTTACTGATAAAACAGGAAGGGGTAAAATTGAAATAAATGGCAAAAATTATTTGTATTTATTTTATAACAGTAACCGTCTTGACCCATCAGTTCATTTTGAAGGAGAAACATTTATTTTAACTCGTAAATCATATTTACAACAATTCACTGTATTAATGGAAAAAATGGGATTAAGTATTGTTGAAGAAAATGATATGATCACTACTTGGACTTTACAAATGGAAGAAAAACCATTTACTTTGTTAACCATCATTTCTCCTGAATCATTAAACCAATTTGTCCCACTTCATGTAGATGGCTTTGAACAATATCATCGTGTTATTGTTGCAATAGAGCAATTGAATTCTTCTCAACTTGCTCAGGTTATTCAATCAAAAACAATAAAACAAATTAATGAAGTAACACCACGCATTCGTCCAACTGGGAAATGTATAGTAGAGTGGGGTGGATTTTTTACTTCTGAATATCAAAATTAATTTATTCTTTCTTTTTTAATCAACCACTGTCTCTAAACAACAAAGAATGTCTCTCTATTTGGTTTTACAATGAAAGGAAAATTTCTATAAAAGGAATAAATAACAAACATAAAACAGAGAAGAAAGTCAGATAAAATTATCTCAGTTAAATTTGTTTTAATAAAAAATTATAAAAATTATGCAATGGGGGTACTATTAATAGATTCTCTTGTATAAAAACAAGTTTCATCTTTAAAACTTCAGTTATGTCAGAAACTGGAACTACATCTTGTGGATTACCTGTTATTGTAGAGGCTTTTCTTGCTGAATTCTTCTGTCTTATTGGAGGAATTATTGTTTTTGTATTAGAAAAAACTAACATATATTGTAAAGCACATGCTGCAAATGCCATTATTTGGGGAATTATATATTGTATTATGTGGGTTGTTATAGTTATTGCTGGTGCTATTGCCGGTGCAGCTGGAAGTGTAGTTTCCACTATCTTTAGTATTATTTGTGCAATTATTGGTTTTATCTGGTTCATTATTTGGATCTTCAATTGGTTAATGGCTCTTATTAAAGCTAGTTCAGAAGAATTCTTTGCTGTTCCAGGCATTTCATCCCTTGCACTCAAATGGGCTGAAAAATAATTGAATGGTTTATGTTCTTATTTTTAGTTTATTTATAAATATACAATTTTTTATCTTATTAAAAAAAAACATTTCTTTCACTTTTTTATTTCATTTCTCTTTGTTATCAATTATGACTGATGATAAAAATGTTGTACTTGGATATATTTGTGTGATTATTGCCGTTCTCTTCTTTGGTAGTAATTTTACTGTTACAAAAAAATTTCCGACAAGTGATGGCATCTTTTTTCAATGGGTAATGTGTGTTGGTATTCTTCTTGTTGGGATATTTACTATGTTGTTCAATGGTGTTTTAAATGATGGACCAGTGATATTTGAACCTTTTGCAATGTTAGGAGGGTTGATTTGGTGTACAGGCAATTTATTTTGTATACCAATTATTCAACTAATTGGTCTTTCTCTTGGACCTGGAATTTGGGGAGTGGCTAATATGGTTATGGGATGGTTAACAGGAACATTTGGATGGTTTGGATTAAATTCAGACAAAGAAAATATCAAAATATTCTGGTTAAACTGTATTGGTGCGATATTGGTTGGATGCTCTGTTCCTGGATATGCATTAATTAAAACATCACCTAAACTTGAACATAAAACAGAGGAAAAAACAACAAGTCAAAATAGTTATGAGCTAAATGAGACATTAGTTTCTGATGATGAAGAAATCAATGAAGATTCAACGACTCAAATCATTATTGAAGATGAAAATTTTATTGAATCAGAAAATAAAGAAGGATATAACAATAAGAAAATAAAAGAAAAAGAGTCTCCAATATCCCTTTTATTAAAGTCAATGCCAAAATATTTACAAATGGTTGTTGGAGTTATTTGTTCTTTAATTGCAGGAATTCTTTTTGGGTCAGCTTTTAACCCATCAAAATACTTACAAGACAATAGACTTTCTTCTCCTAATGGTGTTGATTATGTTTTTAGTCATTTTGTAGGTATTTTTTTAGCATCAACATTATATTTCATTATATATATTATTATTTTTCGTAATAAACCATTTATCTTTAAACAAACAATATTACCAGGAATTATTAGTGGAGCAATGTGGGGAATTGCTCAAGTATGTTGGTTTATTGCAAATTCAAATCTTCCATATGTTGTTTCATATCCTTTAATTTGTGCAGGACCTGGTCTTCTTTCTGCTCTTTGGGGAATAGTAGTTTTCAAAGAGATTAGAGGATGGAAAAATTTCATATATTTTGGAGGTGCTACTATTATTCTTTTATTAGGAATAGTTTGTATTTGTGTATCTAAATAAAAGAAAGTTTATTATCATCAATAAATTAGTAGTTACAAATTTTGTAATAAAATTTGATTATTTGATTCTTTAATTTAATGGTTTTCTCCACTTGGCTTGAATATATTTTCTTACCATAGTTAGATTTTTTTTATGATTAATGTTTGTGTTACAAACCATTTTTTGTTCCATTGACTCATATCCAAGCATTTTACAAAAATTTGAAGTTTCTTCTTCACTAAAGAAATAAATTCTTGTTCCATCTTGTCTTAAATAAAATCTTTCTGAAAGTTTATTTCCTCGTTTCTCAAAAATATCTTGTTTCATATCACCTTCTCCATAATCTCTAAAAAAGAACACTCCACCTGGTCGTAAAACTCTGTCAAGATTTTTTAATGTTTGATTAAACATTGATGGTGAAATAGTAGAAAGAACAAAGACAAGGAGAATGTAATCAACAGAATAATCTGTCATTATACTTGTTGGAATAGGTTGAGTGATGTCTTGTACAAATGCTGTTAAATATCCTTTTAGATATTCATCTGCATTTACAGCATCAACAGCTTTTGGTGCAATATCACATGCATAAAACTTTAATGATGGATTAACACGTAATAATGGTACCATAGAATTACCAACACCACACCCAATTTCAAATACATCAATATCATCTCTTGGATCATACACAATTTCTTTAAATTCTCTACACATCCAATTTCTTTCTTTTGAAGAAGCAACAAACCCTCTTCGTTTTAAATAAAATTTATCCCAATACATTTGAGCTTTTTCTTCATGTCGTTCTATTGGTTTATTTGTTTTGTTCTTTAAAGTACATTCATTTTTACATTAATGTTTTTTAAATCAAACAAACTAAATATCTTCTCAGGTAATACAGTCATATGAAATCAATAATTAATAAACAAGAACTTAAAAAATACAATAACTCAAAATTTTAGGGTTATTTTTTGTTATTAAAAAATTATAAAATAAAAAAAAAAGATTTTTTATTTTATGAAATTATTTCATGAGATTGAATGATTTGGAATTTGTTTCAAAAAAAACATTTAGTCATTGAATTTTATATCTTATCAAATATAACCAAGACAAAACGATAAATTTTAGTTATTTATTATATAAGAAGATTCTTCTTTGTGATAAGTCTTAAAAATGAAGTTATTATTTGTTATTAAATAAAAAACAAAAAAGGATTATTAAGTGTATTTAATGTTTTAATTCAAAAAAATAATTATTAATTGTGATCAAAAGGAAATTAAATTAAATTAGCTTTTTCAGTGGCAAATGCATCTTGTTGTTTATGGAAAATGCTATATAATGGAAGAACAGCAATTCCTCTTTTTCCAATAAAAAAGTTAACAAGACACCAAGAACCAAACACAATAAGAATAACACAGACAATTACAGCAATAATAATAAAAATAATTGCAACTGGTGAAAGAGATTTTTTGCTTTCTTCAACAACACAAGCAGAAGGTCCTCTAATTTCAAAGCTGACAGTGGCTTTATCAAAATCAGCAGTTGAAACTTGAATAATATCTTTTGTTACTGTATTGTCGCACTTTATATAAATAGATGAACTCCATAAATTGCCGGATCTGCTTTTAGATCCTCCAGCATATTTAAAACCATTACCATTATTATCAGTAAATGGTTCTTGAGTTGAATATTTACCAAGTGAATAAGTAACATCATCAGCAATAGCGACTGCAACATTACCATTATCATCTACAGGTCCACAAATATTAAAATGGAAAGTATAAGCTGGATAAGAGAGAAGATATGGATCATTTTTTGGTTTAGTTAATTTTGAGTAGTTTATATCTCTGAGAACACATTCTTGTGAAAATACTAAAAGTGGTAGTAATAAGAAGATCATGGGAAATGAAGAATCACTGTTTTATTTGTAGTTCTTTGAATTTTCAAGGTTTTTGGAAAAAGAATTTTAATGGAGAAGGAAAAAAATTCAAACAATATTCAAAAGAAATATCCTATTATTGTATCTGTGTTTTGTTTTGATATAAAAGTGGTATTATTTCTCTATACGAAGGTGGTGGTCCATATTTTCTAATGGCTTCTGCCCATGGAGGTGTGTCATTGTCTGATATTCCTAATGCACTCTATAAAATTAATTAGTATTTCTTTGTTTTAAGTATGATTAAATTATATACAAACTCTTAGTTTTGATGATAATTTAAATGGTGTACCATAATATTGATTCTCATCTTTACCATCATAATATATATCACCAAATACTGTCATAGAACCTTTCTTTTGGTTCTTAAAAAAAGCATCATATAAAATTTGATAATCAATACATCCTACATTCTTTGGTCGAATTTTTTCTCTCATTTTTTGTTTTAATTTCATCTCTTCTTCTCGTTCAAGATATGCCTGTCTTAATTGACTAACACCTGTAGCTTCAATAAAATCAGGTAATCGATATGGCTCACGTTCTTTTCTTCCATTAAGATATCTTTTCTTTTGGCACCAATGCTGTGGTATTGGTACTGTGTTTTTTAATGACTTTAACTCAAGAAGAAGTTCAGGTTCTTTTGAATTTGAATCATGAAACTCAACTAATTCTGGATGTTTAACAAGTAATTTAAGTTTTGCTACAGCAACAAACTGTTGTTTTATTCTTACTGACTTTGGGGGTCGTGGCTTTGACATTAATCAAATGATTTTTTTATTTTTTATTTTTAGGTTTTGTTGTATTATATAACAAAATAATTTTTTACTTCTTTGTTATTTTATAAAGAAAGGTAAGTTTATTGTTATTATGAGTCTTTTCTTAATGTAAAATACTTCCACTGTATTAATATTAATTTGTTCAATTTATAATAATAATAATAATAATTTGTTTTAATAGAACCATTGTTTATGAATTATAATTAACTTACATGATATAAAATATTAATAAGAGGAAGAAATATTTTTTTATAATGCAGTAGAAAGAGAATTATGTATTATTCAATGAGAATTAATTCAAAGATAAGATCATTTGGTAATGTTATTTTGTCTCGATCTTCTTATATATTATAATTCAGTATTTATTTTTAATTGATAATCGTAAGTAAGACTAAAAATAGATTAACTGGAAGTTAATCTATTTTTAGTTTTTATAAATGTTTAATTCTAAAGTAATAAATTTGTCATAGTCATAAAATTAATGAATAGCAAATATTGTTCTAAATAAGTTATTCAGTTTCATTGAAATGCTAATTAAATAACAAATTAAAGAAACTGATTTTTAAATTAATTTCATTGAATTAGTATTTAGTTGATTATTTTACTTCTAAATGAAAAAAATAGAAAGCAGTTAAATATGCATTTATGTTTCTTATATAAAAAACTTATTTTTGAATAAATTTTACTAGAAGCTTTAAAAATAACTATAATTATTTGAAGTTAATTAAATTTTTGTTGATTAAGAATAAGTAATGACTCTCATTTTAATGATACATTATTAGATTATATATGTTTATACAGATGATGTAGTAATATTAATGTTGTATTATTAAAAAAATTAGAGTAAAAAAACTGATAATTTTTCAAACAAAATATAAAAAGACATAAACAACTAAAAAGAGGAGTTATTTGAAATTAAATAGACTTAGAAGTTTTAGTAAAATTATTACATTCTTTCATTAAGTTTTTTTGGGTATTAGAGTTATCAATCAAAAATAATAAGGAGTTTTATTGATTATGAGATGAAACGATTATTTTCTTTTCATGATAATTTGTGAATCATAATTAAATACTTAAGAAAATGAAAGAGAAGAAAGAAGTAGTATTAAAACAAAGTATGAATTGTGTGTATTCTCGTGGTTTGTTTATATATTATTATATTACAAATGTTTATTGATAAAAAAGAAGTAACATATAGATTTTGTAAAATCGTTTGAAGATAATGTTCATCAGAAAAGATTTGAAGAAATGGAAGTAGCATTGAGAACATATCAGAAGATACTCAAAATGTATCAAGATAACACTATTCAAGCACGAAAATTGTTATTAAAATCACCAGCAACAACAGAGTCTCAAATGGTTTTGTCTCAACTTAGTTCTATTGAAAGTATTGTTAGAAAGTTCAAATCAAGACCTATTCAAATTGATGTCAACAATAACGTGAGCAAAAATAAAACAAGAATAGAACAAACAGAAAGGAAAAGAAAGATCATCAAGCCAACACCACAAGAACTTGAGAAAATAGCAAAGTCATTTTCATTACCATCTATTAAATTAACAACTAATATTAATCCTAATAAGAAAGCAGAACAAAAGATTATTGTTTCAGAGTTTCAAGGACAATTTTATCAAATGACTAAATATGCCTCAGGATGTTCATTATTACAAAAACTATTGGATGGTGCAAGTGAAGAGAGTGTTCTTCTTATTTTTGAAGAACTTGAAGATTATTTAGAAGAACTTATAACTCATCCAAATGGACAGTATGTTTTACCAAAGATTGTAGAATTTGGAAGTGAAGAAATAAAAGATAATGTGTTTGGTGTTGTTGCTGATAATTTAGTAAAGTATTGTTGCCATCAGTTTGGAGGATATACAGTTCAAAAAATTGCACCATTTATGAGAGAAAGACATATTCAAATATGGTCTCCAATATTAAGAAATAATATTTCAATATTAGTCATTGACCCTCATGCTAATTATGTTATTCAAACTTTATTAAAAATTTTCAATGAAAAAAATTCTAATTTCTTTTATGGAGGATTAAAAGATTGTGTTGTACGTATTTCCAAAACTAAGATTGGGTGTTCTGTACTTACACATGCCATTGACAATTCAACAATTCAACAAATTAATTTAATTAAACCACAACTTCTTTCAAACTGTTGTGATTTAATACAAGACCAATATGGTAATTTTGTTATTCAACATTTGATGGAAAATGACCCAACAATTATTTCAGACATTATTCAAAAAATTAAAGATGATGTTGTATTTTATTCTAAACAAAAGTTTAGTTCAAATGTAGTTGAAAAGTGTTTGAAATGTTCAACAGAAAATGAAAGACAACCATTACTTGATATATTATCACAACCTGAATCTCTTGATGCATTAGTTGAAGATCAATATGGAAATTTTGTCATTCAAGCATTCCTTGATGCTCTTCCAGAAAAGACAAAAGAAGAAATGGCTCATCAAATTATTCCTCTAATCCCTTCAAACAGTCAATTCTCATATCATGTCGAGAAGAAACTTTTACAATCATTCACAAAATAATTCTTTAATTCTACTCATTGTTTTTAAAGTAATCTTCATCTTTGTTATCATAATGTCACTGAAGTATTTTTTTTCCAAAAAACAATAAAGTCTATGTTTTATTCTAATTTTTTACAACCAAAATTTATCTTCTTGATACTCTGATTATTGTTCAGAACTACTGTAATATGGTGAGGTTTTTTAACAATAATTTTTTTTGACAATTCTTGGTTGAAGTAACAACACCATATCTATGTATTTCCTGAACGTTACAGTTCCAATTATTTTATTAAAGATTCTTGAGTTGATTAGAAAATGAAGTGTCATAACCACTATCAATATAATGCAAAGTTTTTGATAGAAAATTAAAATTTTGTGACGTTTGTAACCAAAGTGAATAAAGAAAGTTAAATTTACAATGTTGACAAAAGAAAGTTAAGAGAAAGAGACTTGTTTTTTAAAAAAAACATATATAGAAACATAGAAAAAAAAGAAAGTTTAGTGTTATGAATTTGGTTATTGTTGTAGAGAATTAGATTAGATTTAAAAATAGAAAGAGTCTATAACATAAAGAAAAAATAAACAAAAGAAATGTATTTGAAAATGATTAACTTTATCACTTGTGTTTAAATGGTTGATTAATACAACAAAAATCTGAGATTAGTACAGTTAGTTGAAAATTCTTTGAAGAAACAACACATGCCTCTATTAATATTGGTATGTTTTTTTTCAAAAAAAAATGCACATCCCGAAGCTCCAGATGGGAATAATTTTGAGAATGATTGAATTTAGGAAATTCTTCTAGAAAAAAAAATATTGAATTGTTGAATAAAATTTAGTCTTAGACATGACTTTATTGTAAGGACAATATTTTTTTATTAAATTTATCATGTTATTTATTGGTTTTTTCATATCTTTATTTTTTGTTTATAAGTGGTATATTTTTGATACAAAAGAATAATAAAGAAAAGAGTTATATCATTGTTTAAATTCAGTTAAATACTTTTGTATTGAATCAATTCTTTGAAGTTTTAAAGTTATTTTATGAATAAACAAAATACCCTTAACACAGTCTACATATGACTTCATTCTATAGACACTTAGTAAGTTATCAACAATAAACCCTTTTTCTTTTTCACTTAAGAAGTCATGGATCCATGTTGCTAATTAATATAAGTTTATGTCATAAAGAAAGAGAGACAATAAAACAAACAAATAACAGGTATTCTTTCATTGGTGTTTCTCTTATTAAATTCTTCTCTATAGTTACGATGATTCTGATTAATTGAAAAAACATGTGCTAGTTTATTAAAGTACTTTCCATTCTTTTTATTCTACAATATTAATTACTTTATTTTAAATAATAATAATCAACAAACTTCAAATTCATCAGAATGTTTATAAGATGCTCTAATGATACAAGAGTAAATAATAAAAGCCATATTAAAGTCTCCTAATTTGAAACATTTATACGCAACTGTTATAAAATAATCAATACCATTTCTTGTATTAGAATGTTTGATAACTAAATTTTCTATTTGAGTTAACTTAGAAGTACCATAAATGATAAATGGTGATTTATCAATGAGTATTATTTCTTTAAGAGGAATGTTCCCAAATAAATTGATATCATAAACCATTAATTGTTCTGCAAAAATTTTTGGGTTTATTCCCAATATATTGTCATTTACATTTCCTTCTTCAACTTTGTATGAATCATTCGATAAAGAAATAGTCAAATCTTTAGAACTTTCTGTAGTTATTTTAGAAAGAGATAAAAGTTCAAATTCTTTTGGAGATTTTTTGTCTTCAGTTGAAAGAATTTGTGATTCTGTTAATTTTGTATAAGGACAAAGATCAATTTTTGAAGCAGAGTTATATCTTTTTATAGGAATTCTTTTTGGTGCACGTTTTGATGTTATTTTAACACCTTCATCAGTACTTTGATTTATTGCAATTCTAAAACTGCTGAAAGTTTCTTTTTTATGACTCATTCGTATCTTTCTTATTTGACTGAGTGTATTAGAATCAAATGAATTAATTTCACAAAGAATTACTAATGACTTTGAAATTTGTTCATTAGTATAAGATGAACAAGAGTCAGTGTTTGTATTTATTTCATACATTTTTTGTTCAAGAAGATTTATTAAGTCATTTTCTGTAAAATAATTTTGTTGAGTGTAGGAGAATAATTCGTCAAGCTTTTTACTACCTTCTGGTTTAAACAATAATTCTTTAAGACACTCTTTAGAAATGGTTACAATTTCTCCATCATCATTAAAAGAAGGATCTCCTTCTTTTTCAAATAAACTTTCATTTGAGAATATATCATCAACAAATTGTTGGAGAACTTTAGTATTATGTGGTTGACTTTCAGACAAAATAGATGTTAATATTTCATTTTTGTCTTTTTTATTTTTTAATAATCGACAAATTACTTCTAATACTATTCTATGAGTTTCTTCTAATTTCCAAATTAACATTCGTGGACAAATTACTTTATTCTCTAGTGTTTTTTCAAAGAATTGAATAGTGTATGTTGATAAAACTTTCTCAAGCTTCTCATATGTATCACAGTCAGTAATTTGGTTGATAACTTTGATATGGATAGGTTCTAATGCACTAAATTGCTCTGGAACAATTAATCCTTCTTTTAATGAACCTAACTTTATTCCTGAAAACCGTTTTGATAAACTTAGAGTTAAAGTATTTCTTGGTGTACTTGAAGAACTTGACCTGCGTTTTCTATTGGTATTATGTTTTTCCTTTATAGGCTGTTCTGGTTTTGTATTAGGTTCTTTTGTCATTTTACTTTCATTTTCAGTCATTTACCAATAATTAAAAATTAAAAGTTTGATTATATTTATGTGGATGAAGCTCACTTCGGTGTTTTAAAGAAAAGTCAAAATATACATGTTATTTGTAATTAAGTTATTTTTTATACAATTTTCTAATGTTTTGTTGTTTAAATTCACTTTTTATTCTTATTATTTTTTAATTTTCTTATTTATCGTTCTTTTATTCCTATTTTTATTCTTTTTACTACTTTTATCCATTTCTTATGAAATTTCTTTAAGACTCTTCTATATTCAACCACTGTGAAATGGTGTTAATCAATAGGAGGATATACTTAAGTAAATTAATGAAAAAAATGTGGATAAAGTAAATATGTTATTAGAATATATTAAATAAAGATAGTTAAGATTCAGTATGAAGACTAAACATGAAAATATAATAAAAAATAAGAAGAATTTAAATGATGAATAATGATATTTGTAATATTCATAAATGCACATGGCATTGATAATAAAAAATAGAATAATAAATGTAATTAAGAATAAAAATATAGTTAAATATCATTTTTACTTTAAATAAGTATCAATAGAATTAATTTCTATTAATCTTGCATCAGTGGAAACTAATCCCATTCATTGACTCTTTTTCTAGCAATTTTATGGAATATTTTTGATTATTATTGAAGCAATATTCAATGATATCTATCATGTTTTTTATTACAAGGTTTTTTACTTCTTTCTCGATGTCAATTTCAATTTTTAATTCTTTAATTAATTTATTGCTTTCTTTATTTATTAATCAATTAATTGAGATTATTACTTGATTTATTTTGACATCTTCTATTTTCCTTATTCTATTCTTTAATTCATTGTACTTATTTCTTTTCTTCAAATACACTAAATTAATATTGTCATCAGCAACATTAGTCATATCAAATATTAGACCAGTTTTCTTCTTTTTATCTAATACATATATGTCTGGTATTTTGTGGTATTGTCATTCACTTTTATGCATTATTTGTTTGTTCAATATCATTGTAATGTCTTTATATTGGAATATTGTTTCATATGGGGGTTTTTATATTGTTTATTTCCTGTATATTTTCTTATTAATCAATATTATAATGCCAATATTGTCATGTTTTTCTTTTTGTGATTTATTATGATAAATACAAGATAGTAGAATGTGTTCTACTGTAGCTA
Organism: Entamoeba histolytica HM-1:IMSS; assembly: GCF_000208925.1. Taxonomy (NCBI): domain Eukaryota; phylum Evosea; order Mastigamoebida; family Endamoebidae; genus Entamoeba; species Entamoeba histolytica. The sequence continues at coordinate 112,208 of NW_001914879.1, read as the reverse complement.
TCTTGTCTTTACAAAGTGGGCAGTATTTCAATCTTTCATTTTTCATTATTTTTGATTTTCTATACAAACAAAATATTGCTCCATCTTGCATTTTAGTTAATTGAAGAAATGCATTTTTTTAATATTGATGAAATTCTATGCTTTCACTGTAGTAGTTTTATCTACTCATTTTGACTCAAACCATCTTCTAAAATGTCACTTATTTGATGACATTTCCATTTTTTGATGTATTTATCATTAATTTCTTTATTTCTACTACTTCTTTTTCTTTTTTCTTTTCTATCCCTTCATTTATTATTTCTTCTATTTTTGTTTCATTTATTTTATGAATTAATGTTTTTAATTCTATTCCTTATTCATTTCTTACTGTACCATCTATCTAATATGTTATTTCTTATTTCACTTTCTCTGGTACAGTAGTACATCACTGTTCTAACTAATTCAATAACATATTCGTCCCTTATATTTATTAATCCTTCACCCATTTCTTCTAGAGGGACATACAACCTATCTTTGGAGTTTCACCAATGTATTTTGCCTTTCTTAAATATTTTCTTATCTCCAAATCAATTTTATCTAAGTGATTTTCCAATTTACAACTGATGCTGAATATCTGAAGATATTGATTACTTCAGTGTTTATTCTAGTAATATATCTTCTATTACTACTTTCATCACTGTTTATTTCTTCCATTTTCTGATTCATTTTTTCTTTGATGGATTTACAATTGAAGGTGTCATCTATTTCATCGGACTGCCATATTCCTAAGTATTTATACAAGTCCTCACCTTCAATGACTGGGATGTTTTGCATTCCATCTGGTATTTCCTTAATGTTTTTAATACCATTCCTGACTTTTTCTCATTCATTTCCATCCCTATTCCACTTATTATTTCTTTAATTTCACAGTGGATTATTCCCATTTCTTCACTACTTTCCGTCATTATTCTCAAATCATCCATATATAATGTGTGGTTTGCTTTTGGGAATTTCTCTTCGATGATTTGAGAAATTACATTCATCTGAATGATGAACAGTAGATTTGATAAGGAATCACCTTGTAAAATTCCTCTATTTAATTTAATACTACCTAGATATTCATTAAATTTATAACCGATGAATATCTTTCATCTAGTCATCATACTTTCAATCATGTCAATGATGACACCCTCTACATTAAAATATTTTAATGATTCAATTACCCATTCGTGGTTTACTGTGTCATATGTTTTCTTAATGTCATAATATGACTCAACATATTTTGGGTATTTCTCTTCTTTCTGCTGCTTTAATATATGACTATTAATTATTCATTCTTTAGCAGCTAAAGATTGTAATTTACATCCCAGTTGATTTTTACTAATTTTAAATGATTCACAATTCATGTTAAGTCTTCTGTGAATCTTTTCTTTTAATATGGAGGTAAATACTTTCATAATTACATTTGTACAACTGATATGACGATAATTAGTGACATCATTCATATCACTTTGTGGATTAATAAAGTTCTTCCACTTACCATGTCTAATGGGATGTTTTGAATGAAGTTCAACCATTCATTAAAGATGTTAAGAAGGATTTCTCTTGATGATGACATCCTTTTCCAATAATACTAATATATAGTGTCTATTCCTGGTGTTTTCCAGTTACTTATTTTCATTATACTTAAATTTAATTCATTTATTGTTATTATGACATTATCATAATTTCTATATCTTTCATTCCATGAGGTGTTTTGTTTTATTTTCCAATTCTCTTTATTTAATTTCACCTGTGTTTCATATAACGATTTCAAATATTCTAAAGTAATATCGTTATTTGGATATATTTCATTGTTGTTTCTTCCTTATTCTAATTTTCTTGTTAGAATCAAACATTATTTTATTTGTATTGATTCTGACCCTTTCTTCCTTATTAAATTTAATTCTTTATTCATTGTCATCATATATTTTAGGTACTTTATTCTTTCTAGTGCTTTAACTTTTATTCCTTCTTCATCATGTTCTTTTAATTTCATGATGCACTTTATTCTGTACAATTTCCTTCCATTGACTAGATCTTCTAGTCTATTTATTTTATTTAGGATTTCTTTTATTTCATCAAATTTATCTCTTATTATTTTATTTTAGAGATAGAGGTGCATAACCATTGAAATCATCTTCATATCATCTTGTAGATAATGCATTCTGCTTCCTGACAATATCCATCTATTATTAATTTCCATTATTAATCGGTCAGTTTCTTTTCTTTTCCAGTAGTAATTAATGTTTGTACATTTTTCTATTTTCATTTCTTTCACTTTATTGATGAGAGTGTTAAGGTATTTTTCATCATTTCAGTAGAGTTATTCTTTAATATGATATTTTTTATTATTGAATCACACTCCACTCTTCCTTCTATTATATCATTTACTTTCACTTTAATGTGCCTTTTAGTATTTTCTTTTATTTTATGTGACATTTTAATATATTTAATATATTCATTTTCATTATTGGCATTGATGTTTATTACTTTTATTATACTTTCAAATTGTTCCCATCTTAATTTCTTAAATATTTTCTTATTTAACTAATTAATTGAAAAACAATACAACACTTCAATTAAAATTCTATTTCTTTGTTTTGTTGTATTTCTTGTACTTTCTTTGTACTTTCTTTGTTATTTATTATTCTTGCAATTTTACATCTTTCATTCATTTCTTTAATTGGGTTTTGTTTTTAATTTCTTTTTCAATTATTTTAATGTCTTTTCTTCAATGTCTTTTGTTTTCTTTAATTTCTTCTTTAATTTTTTCAATTATCTTTTTCTTTCTAATTGCATATACTTCTTGTTGATTATCATACCATCTTTTTCTTTTACCTTCATACTTTTTGAGTATTTCTTCATATTCTCCTTTTTCCCATTTACTTGTTATTCCTTTTATTCTTTCATGTATCTCTTTTATTGTTAACCACCTATGTCTATTGTTTGTATATTCGTTATTATTCCAGTATTTATCCTGTTTTTTTTCCGTTCTTCTTTGTCTTTGTTGTTTTTTAAACCCTTTTCTCTTGGTATTTCTTTTATTATAATTGTGATATCTTTTATTATAATTGTAATATCTTTTATTGTTGTTATTGCATTTATTGTTGTTATTGGCATTTAACCTTGTATTTCTATGTCTTGTTTGCTTTTCTTTACAAGACGTCAAGGCATTACTCCATAACAATGGCAATAAAATTTGTTGTATTTCCTGCATTGGAAAAGGATCTTACTTCCTTTTATTATAAAAATAAATGAATGAGAAAGATTCAGATATTGTCTTGTTATTTTTATAAAAATAAAAATAGTAATTACAATTTCCTTTTCATTAAGACAAATAAAAAGTTTGATATACATAACATCTTTTAATGAGTTAAAACCATAAATTCAACTAACCAAAAAGCATTATAACTGTGTAAAGGAACTTAAAATTTGTACTGAAAAACGGATTATGCAAGAATCAAGTACTTGTCAAGTGTCTATCGTTCCAAGTTGTCTTACATTTAATAGAAAAAGTTCCAAAGAACAAAATCTATCTCAAAGTACAGATTGTCCAGTTCATGAAATATTAGAGGAAGAGGTAGTTTTTACAAACGAAGCACTAGAAAGTTATCAAATAGTAATTAATGGATTTGCTAAAATTAACAATTACTGGATATCATGTTCTGAAACTAGTTTTATTCTTCTTGCAAGAGGAATTCATAAAGTCACATTTTATGCTATGATAAGAAATTCTAGTGGAGAAATTAAGTCAGAAATCCCTATTCATGTCTTTGGAACAAACAAAGGTTCAACTAATTATAAACGATTTTGGATTCAACAAATTAGTGTCGTTCTTCTACCACAACTTAGTCAGTATCTTTCATTTGATGAATGTAAATTGTTTGATAGAATTTATACTGGAGAATATAATGCTATTTTTAAGGGGACTTATCGGTCTTTAGATGTTGCTATTAGTAAAGTAAAATCAAGGAATGAACGTATTGAAACATTACAAAAAATGAAAGAAGAAAAAGAAAGGAATCACGAAAAATTGAGTGACATCAATCAATCTGAACTTAACCAATTCTTAAAAGAAAAAGAAGAAGGTATTCCTGAAGATTTTTCTCGTTCTCCCTTTGTTCTTGAAATTAGAGAAATTGCTAAAATTCAACGAAACCTTATTTCTCCTTATATCCTTACATTTGTTGGTTTAACTGAATTTCCTTATGCTGCTATTACTGAACTTGCACCTTATGGAGATGCAGAATCATTCTATGAAAAACATCAATTAACTCAAACATTAAAATTTAAAATATTTGAAGATATTGCTAATGGTGTTGCTGCATGTCATAGATTTGATATTATGCATCTTGATTTAAAACCATCAAATATATTTATTTTCTCATTAAATCCATTAGACTCTGTTGTAGCTAAATTAGCAGATTTTGGCGCTGCTAAGAGAATTAATTTTGATAATGTTCCTTCAAATGTTAACTTTACATCAACAAAACTTTATACTGCACCAGAGATGTTAAAATTTATTACAGCTAAAACATATAAAGGTAAGAAACGTATAGAATTTTTAAAAAGTTTTAATCTAGAAGATTTAACTCCTTATACATATATAGAAGCAGACTTAAAAAAAGAATTTGGAAATAATGCAAGTCAAGTTAAAGCAGAAAGAGATAGAAATTATGAGTTTAAATTATATCAATTATTACATGTTGGACTAACTGTTGATATCTTTTGTTATTCACTTACTATTTTTGAAATATTTATTGAACGTTCATTAATTTATACAGAAGAAGTATCTAAAGCCAGTGGATTAACTGGTATGGATAAATTCCAAAAAATACTTACTGCCGACCTTAAAACTTCTAAAAATCCTACGACTACTCAAAAATTACTTAGTCTTAGAGGTTTTCCATTAACTCTTACTAAATTAAAAGCTCCAAAATGGTTTAGAGATATCCTTGATAAAACATGGGCAATAGACCCAACACAAAGAATTTCTATGACAGAAGTAGCAAGACGATTTCATAAATATATTAGTTTATATTTAAACCAATTTAAAACAAGAAATGATGAAACTTTATCTATATTAAAAGAAATGAAAAGTAAAGAAATAGAATATTTTGACACTATAGAAGAAATTAAATTATCAACTTCTAATGTCTCTTTAGAAGAAAGAAAAAAAAATATTGACTCAAAATATTTTACAGAAATAAAAAAATTAAAGAGTAAATTAATTGAGATAAATGACAATCATAATCAAATAAAACAATCTTCATCTCGTGATGAAATGATAAATCCTGAAGAACTTGTTGATGTTACATCAGAATACAGTGATTATACTGAAATGATCATTCATAATAATTTAGTTGGTCATGCAAAAATTTATGGATTATCAAAAACAAGAACACCAGAAGAAATATATCAGTATAAAAGAAATAATTTTAGAATTAGATATGACTACGAAATCTCTTGGGGGTCTCAACCTGATCAAATCCTTGAACTTAAAGAAAAAGATAAATTTGGTAAATTTGTTGAAGAATTTAAAAAAGAAGATTCTCTTAAAAAAGAAAAATTAAATACTCAAATAGACTCTTATTTTGACCAAAATGTATCATCAAATAGTTATATTCTTAATGATCCTATTGACCACTCTAAAAAACAAGTTTTAGAAACATTCATTTTAGATGAAGATGGTGAACCTATCTTCCACTTATCTAACGATGAACATCCAAAACAATACTCTAATGAAATTACTAAAAAAGTTGTTAAGAAAACAACATCAATTAATGATAAAGAAAATATTACAACAACGAAAAAAACAAATAAAAAGAAAGTTGTTAAGAAAACAACTTGTTTTGATGAAGACGAAATAGGTTTAGATGAGACACAAAAAATGACAGAATTAAACAAAGACAACAAAGAATCAACAAAACCACAAACTACAAAAACATGTAAAAAAAAGGTAATCAAAAAAACAATCTGTTTGGATGATGAAGAGACAGATAACTTAAAAGAAGAAAAACAAGATGAACATATTAAACAAACTAAAAAGAAAATCATTAAAAAAACAATTAACTTTAATGATGAAGAAAATGTTATAACAGAAAATACAAAAACACAAAATTTAACTAAAAAAACAAAAAAGAAAATTATTAAAAAAACTATTTCATTAGATGAATAATTCATAGTATTTAATAATTGAATTTATTGTAAAAAATAAGAAACAAAAGAAATGTTTGTTGTAATTAAATTTAATTCTAAAATAATCTATTAATATCAGCAAAAGTCAAAGAAAAAAAACTAAAAAAAGATGAACTAAAAAATAATAAAATGAAAGCGGTATTATTTATTCTTATTATTTATTGTGTTATTGCTGAGACTATAACATTTAATAAATACAATAATAGTACAAGTGATAAACACTGTTCACAAGAATTATTAATTTCAAGTACAACAATTAATATTGGAAAATGTTATACATTTTCTAAAGTTTTTGGAGTAGAAAAAATATTAGAAATATATCCATATTTCATTGTTAATGAAATTAAAAATACAAATAATGAAATTACAGGATATTGTATTAAATATTCTGTTAGTAGTGAATGTGCCATTGAATCAGAAGAAAATCAAATTGGTTTAGTTAATGAATGTCATAATTATAAATCAATAAATGATTATGACTATGATTATGAAATAAAGTCAGGAAGTGTTAATGATGAAACAAATACTTCAGTTCCACTTTATATTTTAATGGTCCTTTCTTTTATGCTTTTAATTTAAGAGAACTTAATTAATTAACTTGTTCACAAAACACAATCATTTATTTTTAATTGCAACATCCCCTTTTTTGTTTTACATCTGGAAGATACATTAAATCAATAGAACTACTTGCATCTTCATTTCCTTCTGCTTCTAACACATTACCAAATTGTGCAATTATTAATTTGGCAATATTTTCCATCGTTTCTTCAACATGAAATCCTGTTTTTGCTGATACTAAAAGCATCCCTTTAAATCCATTTGAATTAGCAATTTCTTTAAGTTTAGCTGCTGCTGCATCTTTTTCTTCATCAGTTTTAAGTAAATCTGCTTTATTTCCAATTAATAAAACAGGTATTTTTTCATTATTAAATAATACTCTATCATCAATATTAGCCTTCCATTTCTTTACTCCTTCAATTGATGTATTATTTGTTACATCACACATTACTAATCCACCTAATGCACCATTATAATATACTCTACTCATTCCTGCATAATGGTCTTGTCCTGCAATATCCCAAAGTCTTAATTCAACTTCATTTGTATTAACAGTAATAAACTTAGAAGAAAACTCTACTCCAATCTATTTACGATAAATGTATTTCTTTAAGAAATAAAATTTTTAATATAACATTCTTCATTTTTTACTTGAACCTTAATAAATCTCTTAAAATCTTTTTTATTAATAAAAACAAACTGTTGGTTGGTAATTGTCTTCAAAAATACCATCACAAAATTGATGAATAGAACTAGTCTTTCCACTTGAAGGATCACCAACAACAATAATCTTCAATCTCAATGAAAAGTTATTAGTCTCTTCCTAATAATAAGTATCATTATATTTTTTAATTAATATAAAATAAAAGAAATCATACCATTGTGTCTTGCAACAATTTTTTTTAGTTCTTTTTTATTGTTATTAAAAATTACCTTAAAAACTTTCTTTCTTTTATTTACTATCTTTTTTCTATTATTTCTTCTTCCTTCATTTTTCTTTATATTTTCCATTAAATTTAACTTTACAAAATTAAAAAAATTAGCAAATACTTAAATAAAAAATATTTTCCAAAAATCCCCAATTAAGCAGTAAGTTCGCATGCTCCTCCAACGGCTTTAATCTTTTGTTGAGCTTTTTCACTGAAATATCTAGCTCTGACAATAACTGGTTGTTTTGGAAGGAATCCCTTACCAAGAACCTTGAAATAGCCATGTTTTACACAGTCAATAACTGGAACTTCTTCTCCTACTTTAGCATTTTTGTATTGTGCTTGAACGTCTTTACCAACAAGACTCCATAATGAATCTACATTAATGCTTGGGCAATAATATTTATTAGCTTTAAGATGGAATACTCTCATTCCATGTTTTCCAAAATAGTCTGGATGGAATGTAGTGAACCAAGTCTTTCTATGGTGTTGTCCACCAGCATTTCCTCTTCCTCCTCTTTGCTTTCTATGTTTTCCAATACGACCATAACCCATTGAAACATGTCCTCTTCTTCTACGAGTTTGTCTGAATCTAGTGGCCTATTTAATTAGTATTTCTTTTGACTAAATTAAAAGAAGAAAATTGGTATGATTCAATCTTTTCTTTTTAACCTTTTTTCTCATTATAATTGATAATTTATATCGTGTTACAAACCATTTAAGATTCCTTTGCAACTTTATCAGTTTCCCTTAATTATTTTTTAGTTTCTCTAACCCTTATTATAATTACTTTTAATTTTACTTGAACCATTATTTATTGTTTTTTCATTACATTATATAATCTCCTATATTACTTTATTTTTATCTATTTTAAATTTATTCAAAAATATTGGAAGATATAGTTAAAAAGGTATGTAAATTATGAATGGAAAAGTGAAAAAGTACTTTAAGAAAAAAAG
>NW_001914879.1:76894-103443 GCF_000208925.1 Entamoeba histolytica HM-1:IMSS | reverse complement strand
TTAATGGTTTCTAATGCAATTGTAAAAGTTAGTGAAGAGTCACATATTACTGTTAGTGCTGAAACTAGTGCAGTTAATGTTGTATTAAATGGAACACTTGCAATTGCTGTTGCTGAAGGAGTAGAAGCAGAAATGAAATTAGCACCAATTGGAGTTGTTGCTAAAGCACAAATGCATCCACACGTAGATCCAAAAGCATTTGTTGACCGTATATTAAAATTAAAAGAAGGAAAAAAGTTAGCAGTTAATACACCAGCAGTTTATGTTAAATGGAATTATAAAGCAGAAGAATTTTCATTACCAATAACATTTACATGTTGGCCTGCAGAAGCACAAAATGGATTAACATTATCAATGTCATATGAAGCAACACAAGAATTAAAAGGTATTGTTGTTGAAATACCAAATCTTGCACCAATTACTGTAGTTAGTATTGATGGTAGTTTAGAGGTTACTGATAAAATTCAATGGATTATTGGAGATGTTAATGTTGGAAGTAATGGTTCATTAGAAATTGAAATTTCAGGAGAAGGATTAGAAACATCAAAACTATTCCCTATTTGTGTTGAATATCTTCATGAACATACTCTTACTGGAAATGAGGTTGTAGAAGTAATTTCAAATGGTCAATCAATAGAATTTGAAAAAGAAGTTATGTTGAATGCAACATATCAAATAATACCTTAGTTAATATAAGAAAATTTTTCAATTAGACTATTTAAAAGGTTTTTTAATGATTTCATTTATATCATAAAAGAAATAAACAAATAAATATTAAAAAGAAAAAGAGATAAAATTAATTTTCTTATAATTATAAATAAATATAATGTTCAAAGATTCTCTTTTATTTATACCAAAAGATATAAATAACTTCTATCTTTAATTTTTCTCGCAAACAATAACAAATCAATTAACTTGAAAATTGATATACGAATATCATTTGCATGAACTTTATGAATAATTATTATTATAGATCTTCATTTTAAATTGATGATGACGTGTTAATTCTAATAAATAAAATTAATAAAGAAAATTAATAAATAAAATTAAAGAAAATGACGAAGAAATTTGTCATAGAACTGAAAAATAAGTAAATAAATGAATTTCTTTAAGAATATCTTCTCAGATCCAAGCCAAGTTACTAAAGCAGTTATTGGAGATCCATTTGAGAATAAATCACAAATACAAACAATTAATAATTCTACAATTCAATGTGAAGTTTCACAATCAGTAAGAAAAATTGATAGAACAAAAGGAACTACATTTACATATGAAACAAATTTTTATAAATCAAATAAACAACTGAATTATCCACAATTATTAATTAAAAAATTAAAAAATTTAAATTGTCCAGCTTTACCTAAAATTTATGAAACAAATGAAAGTGGAAGTAAAGTTACAATTATTACAGAAGAAATGTATCCTATTAGTAATAAAATTAATGATATAAGAAAAAGTCCAGACCTTCTTATTTGGGCTGTATATAATCTTGTTCGTGGTGTTGATTATCTTCATACAAAAGGTTATTTACATGGTAATATAAAACCAACTTCTTTATATGTAACAAAAGCTTTAGAAGTTAAAATTTTTGGATTAGAATATTTAAGTGAATTTTCTTCATTAAATAATTCTCCTTTTGAGAATAGAATTCAAACAGATCCTCAAATTCTTGATGAAGTTTATTTACCACCTGATCCTAATAATTATAAACAAAACGCTCAAGGTGTTGACTCTTGGGGTGTTGCTGGGGTTCTTTGTTATCTTTTTGGTACTCCAATTACTAAAAAATCTATGGTTGCTCAAGCACCATCTATTCCAGTAGAATTATCTGCTTTTCATAAATCTATTGACTCAGTAAATCATGTTGATAGACAGTCAGTTGCTTCTTTATTAACAATTCCATTTATCACTCAAAATAGATTTATTGCAATAATAAATACTCTGGAACACTTCTCTACTGTCGACGCCTTTGTTCGTGATTCATTCCTTCGTTCATTAGCTACTCAGTTTGATACTTTCCCACCTTCATTTAGACAATATAAACTTCTTGAGTCTTTCCTTGAAATTATGAAAATAGGAAAGAATGAGTCAGTCACTGTTGTGGAACCAACAATGAGACTAACTACTAATATCTCTCAAGAAGACTTTGATTCAGATGTTCTTCCTACGATTAAATTACTTCTCCAAAATGGAACACCTATTATTAAATCTGCATTACTTGCACATGCCAGTTTATATGTTAATAAATTATCCGAGAATATAGTTGGTAATTATCTTTATCCAATGCTCTCTAAATCTATGGCACCAGAAGCAACAGGGTCAACGAAAGATGCTGCCGTAAGATCGTTAGTATGTCTTGCACCTAAATTACCACAAAGCACATTAAATGGAGAGGTATTTAGATTTCTTGACGCTGCATTACAAGATCCAGAAAGTGTTGTTAGAATCAACACTGTTGTTTGTATTGGTAAAATAGCTAATAGATTTAATGATGATAAAAAAGCTAAATTAGTTGCATCTGCCTTCTCTAGAAGTATGAAAGATGGAGTTGCTGATATGAAGAAAGCAGCAGTAATAATGGTTTCACAAAATAAATATGCCATTGATGGAGCTGTTTGTGCAAAAGAAGTTATTCCATATTTATCACAAGCACTATTGGATCTTGACCCTCAAGTAAGAAAAGCAGCAATAGACTGTTGGGATGTTATTGCTATTATAGTGAGAGAATATGCTATGACATTAGATAATCCTTCTTATGTTCCTAAATATCCCAAAGAAGGAGATAATATTAGTCTTGGTATTTCTAATCAAAGTACTAATCAAATCCCTATCTTTAGTGGTCAATCTACTTCATTTACTCCTCAGTCTGCTGTTCCTCAACAACCAGCTCAATCTAACGTTACTCCTTCACCAACTACATCCACTCCAACTCAAAAGGAGAATAATACTCAAACCAAACAACCAACTCAACAAAATAAACCAAGCCAACCCAAACCAACTGTTCAAGCAGATGACTGGGATTCATGGGCTGCATCATTTGAGAAACAAACAAAGAGTAAACAACCACAAATTGCCTATGGTGGATATACGTCTACACCTGTAAACCAACCTAAACCTGCAACAAAACCTAAACCAGCTCCAAAGAAATCAAACAATGATTGGGGATTTGATTTTGACTCAGATATTGGAGGAGGAAATTCAGGAGTACCTTCATTCATTTAAACATGTAGAAGATTGGACTCAATATCATCAATTAAAAGCTTCAAATAACCTTTTAAGTTTTTAAATTTTCTAATATATATTCAATTAATCATATGCAACTTATAGACAAATTGGATCATCAGGTGATCCTCCCATTGTTTCTAAACGAGTAGAATGTGTTACGTTAGGAAGAGTATCATCATTTTGAGTTGTTGTAAATGTGTCATCATATTGTTGAGGTTGGTCATAATTTCTAAAAATATTTGTATTACTTGTTCTGATTGCATTTTGAAAATTATTTCGGTATGTATTACTTGAACCAATCGAATGAGGTTTTGTTGCTTCATCAATAAAGTATTGTCGTTGTGGATATTGATATGCTCTTATTGGTCGATAATGTGGATTTGTTGATGAGCCTATATAATTATATGGTGTATTTAGTTGATAATTTAAAGGTTGTTCATCTGGAGGAAAAATATACGGTGGAGGTGTATAAAAATTAGGAGAGTTTTGATAATTATAAACTCGTTGATGATACTCAGAAGTATTGTAAGGATAATGTTGAGGATTTGTTAGAGGAATTCCTTGACGTGGTGATTGGGTAGAATTATATGGAGATACATAATATAGAGGCATTTGGTTTTGTTGACTACACAATTCATTTCTTCTTTCATTAGGTAAATCCAAATACCCTCTTTTTTCAGGTATAAAAGGATTAGGTATTGGAGTAATGCGCCTATCATAATATGTTTCTTTAGGAGGAGGTGCATTAGGTTTAAATTGAAGAGGTTTATCTCCAAACGGCTCAAACTCTTTTTCTCTTTTTTCTTTTCCTTTTTTTAATAGTCGAAGTTCTTCTTCATCATCTCCCGATTCATTATTTTCTTCAACTTTAGGAAGTATTTGACCATCTTGAGTTACAACAACTTCTTCAACATTTGGTTTATCTTTCATTTCTTTTAATATTGATTCCATTTGTTGATCAATAATTAAGTCACTCGGTTGTATTGGTTCAGAACATAATGGACATTCATAATATCCTGATTTTTGTGCAGTTTCAATAAATGATTTCATATCAAATGTCCTCAAATGAGAACACCTCTTTCCTCGTACTGGAATTTCAATAGTTTGAAAACTAATTGGACAACGCAAAGATAAAACTTGTTGTTCTTCTATTATTTCATCATCCACATCATCATTATCTAAGTCAACGTCAGGAACAAACTTACCATGAGGAATTTCATGAAGTAATTTATTTATGGTTTGATTAATTGTTAATGCAAGTCCTTCAAATAACACAACACGAGTATTATCATAAAGTGTTTCAACACTAATAATATTTTTTCCCATAAATAAGAAATCTGTAATATCTATTCCCTCAATAAATGCTGTTCCTTTCTTTGGGATATTACCAAAACAATTTGTACTAATTGTTTCATTATTTATTCGTATACGAATATTACTAGGGTGAATAACTTTCATATCTTTATCAATAATTAATAATTGCATTCTATTCTTTTTGTTTGAGCTTTCGAACCTTTGAACAAACCTTAAACTTTTCTTTGTTTGAATGTCATAACTCGAATATATAAATGGTGGAAATGATACATTAATAGATAATGTTGACTTCGTTCCATTTCTTCTAATCATATTCTCATCTAAATCAATTGAACGTACATAAAAAGTTGGTGCAATAATACGTTGAATAGTTTTAATTTCGATTTTACCCTGTAATGACATCACCCTTTTATATTTTTTAGTTTTTTTAAATCATTTGTTTTATTTTTGTAATTTTTAAGATCATTCTTTTGGTTGTAATAAATAAATAAAGTTTTCTCTTTTATTTTTCTTAAATCTTTTTTTTAACAAAAACGAAAATGTTATCTTACTTATCAAATTTTGATTAACTCTTATAATAAACTTAGAATAAATGGTTGCTACTTTTATTTGGCAAGAGTCTAAGTTATGTTTCTAAGTAATTGACTTATTTTTCATTAAAAAAAGATTTATAAATTATGACCCAAATATCATTATAAAATGTATTTTTCATTCAAAAAGCAATCATTTAAGAAGACAATCAACAATAACGTTGAAGATGTTATTCACATCAGAAATATTTGCTTCTAGTCCATCTAATGTTGATTCACTCACAATTTTTACTACTCTAGTTTCATTATTTGATTCATCCATTTCAATTTTCTTAAGAGTAATAGCAGCTTTCTTTTCAGGAACTTTTGTATCAGTATAAGGTTGAGGTATATCTTTTCCAATCATATTTTCTAGTGGTAATGAATAGATTTCACTATTCTTTGTCACTGCACAAATATATTCAAGTCCAGTAACTGTTGTGTAAAATACCATTGATGTTATCTCTGTGTCTATTCTCCATACAGCAACTGGTTTTATTTCTCCTATTTTCATTAAGAAAACATCCCAATGTCCAGTATTTTTATTAACAAATGAATATAAATTTAATGTACGATGTGCAGCAATGAGAATTGGAGTACAAAGGAATGATTGATAAATCTTTCTAGAAAGAAGGTCATATATAATAACACCTTGTTTTGATTTAGTGAGAATATATTGTGAGTTGGATAAAAATTGAACTTCAACAGGTATAAATTCTTTACCATGTTGTTCATAAGGAACAGGAAGTGAAAATAATAACTTATTTGATAAAACATCCCATATAGTAATTGCTGTTTTAAACGAGACTGCCATAACACTACCATCTTTAGATATAGATGCAGAATATGATGGCTCTCCATAATAAGCACCAATAGACCTACATTTCCATGTCACATTCGATCGGACTCCTCCTTTTGTTTTAATTGTTTGTCGAGTAACAAGAACCCAAACTTTAAAAACATGATCTAATGATGTAGTAATTACAACTTTATGAGAAGGAGAAGATGTAATTGAAGTAACTTCTGATTGGAATGGTTCAGGAATACAAACCATTTGTTCATATGTTCCATTTTGTTTTTTTCTAAAGAATCTTAAATTACTTTCGTGATATCTTGATGACATATTTCTTAAATCATAAGTAACCATCCATTCATCATCTCCAATCATTGATGTATATTTAACATCTGCATCTGGAAGTTTTCTTTTCTCAAGTGATTCAAGAAGAACATTAGGTCGTGATACTTCAGCACTAGCAACACACCTATCACCAGATGGATCATAAAATTGAAGAATAGGTCCATTTCCTGTAGTAATAACTTGACCCTTTGGACCTGGATGAATAATAATTTTATCTGATTTAATTAGTCCTGCAATAATTCTAACAATTTTCTTTTGTGATAAACTAACAATAACAATTGAGTTATTTGCAAGTGATAATGCAGCTAATGTTGATATATTGTTAACTGTAATTTTCTTTATTTCAGCACCAATTTCTGGAAGATAAGATTGACTACCATCTATTGTTTTCCAAAATACTAAAACTCCATTATCTCCTCCTGTTAATATTCTTTCACCATTTTGAAATAATGCAAATCCATCAAAATTTTTAAAATGCCAATGGAATTTATTAATTGTAGGAATAAATTCATGAAACTCTTCATCTATACTTTTATTGAGTTGATTTCCTTTTTTTAATTCTTCATCACAATGAAGTAAATAAAATACACCTCCTTCACAACAAACAAAAAGGTTAGTATTGATTTTTGGATGAACATAAATATTTCTTATATGTCCTTGTACTTTAGTATGGTATTTCTTATTTTCAATTCTGTCAATAAGGAAAATATTATTTCCATTAAAAGCATAAATAATTTTACCATCTGAAGAAGGTGTTCCGTTGACAGTTTCTTTAATTTTGACAAAATCACTATTTACATTTATTGTAATAAGAAAAGCATGTGTACGTGATTTCATATAAAATACCATATTATCAAGTTTTTGAACTGACTGAACATCCTCAATAATTGTTTTCCATTGTTTAGTGAGAGTATAAGTATCAGTTGAATATAATGAAATTGTTCCATCAACTGTAATAACAAAGATACTATCTGAAGTAAATGTAAAGATTCCAACTACTTTTTCTTTTATAATTAATCGTGATATAATTTGTCCATTTGAGATTTTATAAAAATTTAATCCTTTTGGTCCTGACGCTACAATTTCTTCACTTTCATTAATAAAGAGTACATGATCAGTGATAATTCCCCCTCCTACTGTTGGCTCCATTGTTTGCCTTTTTCTTTAATTTTTAGGGTTTTCAAAAATTCTCTTTATTTTTATTTATGTTAAATATAACACTATTTGAATAGTAAAAAATATAAATGGATAAAAGCCAAACTAAATAGCAAATTATGTTTATTTGTCTATACCCAACTTGATGAGAAAAATAATTTTTGATAGGTGATGTAATCAATTAATGAATGAATATTATTGTTGTAGTATCAAGGGTTTAAGAATGATTGAATAGACTGAAAATGAGAATAAGTTAGTTAAAAATGGAGTTTGAAAAATAAAAATAAATTGTGCTAAAATAGTTAATTTTTGATTATAAAGTTTCAATGTTCCAATTGTATCAAATGGAACGTTCAGATTTAACCTTTCCCAAACTGATATTATCATTCTTAATCATTTTCATAAAGAATGTCACAATCTCAACATTATAAAGAATTAATAGAAAAAGCATATAAAAGAAAAATAGATAATTGTTTTCTTGTTCTTACTACACCTTCTCAGTTGAGACAAGAAGAAGAAATTGAAGGGGATGAATCTATGTCTATGTTTTTTATTAGTTATACAGAAAGTCCAACTTTTCCATTAGTCAATCCAAAAGGATCTTCTCTAATTGCAAATATTGTACAATTTGATTAAATTTATTTATGTGATTCAGAAGTTTATATTAATTAATTTCTCTCTTAACTTTTCTAAACTTTAAGTATTTTCTGTTGTGCTTAATTTATTTTTATATTTTTTTAAAAATAAAACAATAATACTCCCTTTATAGAATGTATTTTATCTCCTAACCAAGATTCTTTCTTTTTTAATTGAATATGACACGTGACCTAAATGAATTTGAAGGAGCAAGTAATAATAGTACTTCTCTCAAATAAAATTCTAATAAGAATGAATAGAAGTAATTACAAATTTAAGTTGAACATAACAGTAGTATTGATTTATCCTCTCTTTATTACTAAAACAAACACAATTAAAATATTCTATCATAATTCCATTATTTGTTATAATTTATATAACAACATATTTCTAAAATATAATATATATTTGATGAAATAAATATATGTTGATACAATTTATTGATTGTTTTCAAGTAAAAGTAATTATGAATATATAAATATTAGAATAAATTGTTTCCTAAACACTCTAAACCAATAAAACCTTCTATAATTCAAGTTAAGAAACTTCATTTTGGGTAACTCAAACAAAATAAATTAGTTATAACTCTTTTGTTATTGTCATATACTTCTTTAACAATAATTATTGATAATAACACATATTAACTGAAATAATACAAATAACACCAATACCATTAAAGTATTTTTGTCATTATGTATCTATCAACTTAAAGAAATAACTATTTGAATAAAATGGAGTTGTAGCGAGACTTAAAAGTAACTGTCAAAATAAAACATTATACTAAGTTAATATAAAAGAGTAAATTATTTAATTTAAACAAGTTCTATTTCCTTTAATAATTCTTTTTATATTTTAGTCGTATAGAATTATATGAAAAAATGAATTTCTGAATTGTTAGGTTTGGTTCAATTTTTTTTATCTTAAAAAAAGCAATATCCACAACAAGAAAATAATATACCAACACTATATATACTATAAGTCTATCTAATAAAAATGTGTGTTGACTAATTTAATTTTTTAACTACTTAAATACAACCTAGTCTTTTTAATTTCGTATAATTTTTATCTCCTTGAAAGATTTTTCTAAAGACTTAAAAACAATCCAATATCAAATCTATTGAAAACCATTTAAATCAAAAAAAGACAAGTGTATTAATTACAACATATATTCAAATGAATCAATTATTCTCTCTTACAATTTTGATTTGATTTATTTATTCTTTTAATTGAATTATTCAGTCAAACTGTTATTTTTAAGTTATAACTAATTATCTAAAAGTTGGTATGTCTTTGGTTTGGTTTAGATGTTGTTTCTTATTATTTTTCGTTTACTTAATCTTTGTAATGACATAGATACATTATACTCAAAATTGTTGTCTTTAAAACAAGAGAGTCAATCAACTTAGTAATAAATGAGATTATATATATTTCTTGTTATTCGTCCTAATGAAAAACCAATCTTTTGACTTTAAAATAGAATTTTATTAGTCTTTGCTATTCAGAGTGACACTATCTTTTCTTAAACATTCTACGAAGTAATTTAAAAAAAAATGTGACTCTAATTTATAGTTTAAAAGTATTGTCATTGAATAATAATTTTTTTTTGAATCTAAAAAATTAAAAGAATAAATGAAATTGTTTTGAGAAAAGGAATGGATTTGTCATAATTAAATCATTAATTAAAAGAATAATAAAATAACTTATGATTTATAAAAACACAACTTTCTTATTATCATATCTCAAAAAATAAAAATTCAATCAACATGCAATACCAACAACTTCCTGAACACCCTGAATACTCTCAACAAACAGCTCAACAATACCAAACGGTCCCTCCACAATATAATCCACAACCATATGTTGTTCAACCCAATGTTGACCAACAAGAAAATAAAAGTATTTATAGTGAAAACAATGAAAGTAATACATCTGCTATCTTGTTTGCTTTAGGATTCTTGTGCTGTTGTGTTTGGTGTTATGGGTGGTGCCAATATAGACACTCTACAAATAGCCAAGCCCGTATGTTTGCAGTCTTGTCAATGGTATTTTTCATTGTTTCAACAGTCATTATAGTCATAAGCATTGGATTCAGTATTGTTATGATTATTATTAGTGTCGCTCTAGCTGCAGCAGCTACAACTGTTGACCCCTACTAATGGATTACCTGGTTTTATCCTTTTCTGGTTTTTAATTAGAATCTATTTTGTGAAGAATCAAATAATCATAGTTTTAAAATAAATACGTTTTATATAACATAATTTGTATTTTTTGAAAGAAAATAAAGAATCAAATAATCAATGGAAGATGAAGAGTAATTGACTAAGATTTTTGAGTGGGAAAAGAAGGAAAAGTCTAATTTGTTCTAAGGGAATTTTCTTTTTCGATTTCTTCTTTAATGTCCAAAAAGAAAGAAAAGATAAAAACTAGAACTGAACCAGTTCGTACATGTCAACAGAGAAGGTAGTATTATCAAATACTAGACGAGATGCAATCTTCAAGCAACTAAAAAGCAAAAATGGAAATAACGTTTGTTTCCTTTTTTCTTTCGTTTCAAATGTGTTATAACAATAAAAGTAAAACTCTTCTTCAAGCTTAAAGTGCAAAAAAACAAATAAATAACATTTGAGTAGTATTGTTTTGAATGTGGAACTCCAAATCCTTCTTGGGCATCTGTTCCTTATGGAATTTTCATTTGTATTCAATGTAGTGGTAAGCATCGTGGACTTGGTGTTCATCTTTCATTTGTACGTTCAATTGATATGGATATATGGACAGATAAACAAATGAGCAATATGATTAATGGAGGAAATGATAAATTCAGGGCATACTTAAAGGCATGTAAAGTAAACATGAACGCACCATGGAATATGAGGTATGCTTTGCCACAATGTGAACGATATAAACAAATGTTAAAAGACATTGCTGATGGAAAAGCCTCCCCAAATTCAATTCAAGTCACTAAAACCGCACCAACAAGTCCACCAACAACTTCTTCACCAATTCAATCAAAACCTAATGTAATTCTTTCTGCACCAACAAAACCAGTTGTAACAAAAGTAAAGAAAAGTGCTCATCTTGCTGAAAAGAAAGGAAGTAGCACTTCTACGAGTGAGCCTAAAAAAGTTAAGATAGTTGAAAAAGCAAAAACTCCAAATACAACAACAATCTCAGATGATGAATGGGCAAATGCTGCTTTGTCAATCAATTCTAGTACAAGTTCACCATTTCTTAAACCAAAGAAAAGTCCAGTTGAAGAAGATGAAGACGAATGGGATACTTGGCAGTCACGACAACAAAAAGCTAAAACACCAACTCTTGCTACTGACAATTAAAGATGTGTAAGTGTAATTTGTTGATTCTTTTGAATAAAGAACAAACAATAAACAAGTACTTTTATTAATAATTTCATTTACTATAAATAAATAGTAAAGATAAAAAAAGAAAAAAGAGAAACTAAAAAAAAACAAATGAGACTTATTTTCATTGTATTTATCAGCATTTGTCTTGCAAATAAAACACTTGTTATTTTGGAGAGGAATGAAGACCAACAAAAATTTAGCCAATTTATTGAATTATTAAAGAAGAATGGAGATGAAGTTGAGATAATAAATAAAATGACATTGTTTCAATTATTTGAAAATGGAGAGAAAAAATACTCAAATGTTATATTATTAACACCTCATTACACATTTAAGAAAGTTTCAGTCAAAGAATTTATTCAATTTATTGATAATGGAGGAAATATGGTTATTACTGTAGGAAAGAAATACGAAGATGGATATAAACAGCTTCTTTATTCATTAGATATGGAAGTAGATTCTAATGGTAGTAATGTTGTTGATGAGAAGCACACCGTTAAAATTGGAGAATTTGAAATGATTTTCTCTAACAATGTTCATAACAATCAAAATATCTTTAATCAACGCATTCAAAACATTTTGTTTAGTGGAATTGGGTTATATCTTCCACCATCTCCATTTACATCATCTCTTCTTAAAGCACAAAATTCTGCTTCAACATCACTCTTTCCAAATGTTTCATTTGCACAAGAAACAAATATCACGTTAGTAGCTTCACTTCAAGCAAGAAATAATGCACGTATTATTGTTTCTGGTTCTTCATTATTGTTTAGTAATATAGCATTTGATTCAGTTATTGAACATCCATCATTGAATCTTATAAAATCAGACAACAAAAAGTTTACAGAAAATATTATTGATTGGGTATTACAAAGACGTTGTGTTATTAGAATGAAAAATATTCATTGGGAAAAAATTAATGGAGTAAAAGAAGTTGATTATGATCATCAATTAGTTATTAATGATACTATTAAAGTTAATGTAGAATTAGAACAATTGGACCAAGGAAATTATGTACCATTTAATGTAGATGATTTACAAATAGAATTTAAGTTACTTGACCCTGTCATTGTCAAAAATTTCAAAAGAATAGATAATGGAAAGTATGAAGTTATTGTCCAAACTCCTGATAAATTTGGTGTATATACTATGATCATTAATTATAGAAGACCATTCTTATCTTACTTAGAATATAAAGAAACTATTCCTTTAAGAACTTTTAGATTGACTCAAGTTGATAGATTCTTAACTGGTGCATATCCATTCTATGCTGCTTGTGCATCTATGGCTGTCGGATTTATTGTATTCTCTTTCATCTATTTGAACCAAATAGAAAAGAAGGAAATAAAACAAGACTAAATTAATTTTTATTTTCTTTTCAATTAATTTGTTTTGAGATAGATAAATGGTACTGAGAGTCTTTAATAATAGCATTTTTATTAAATGGTACAACAGAATAAATAACACCCTAAAAAATATAACAACACCATTAAATAATAAAATATCATCTATACAATATTCATAAATTAAATTTCTTTGTGTATTATATTATAGTGTGTATTTAATATTTGAGTCTGAAACTTACTTCTATAAGAATGGAAAATTATATGGATTCTACAACTAACTAAAAACATCATTGTTTTATATTTTAGTCTATGACAATAATACTAAAACGTTACTTACTCTTTATATCTGTTTAACTTTTGATATTTACTGTAATCTATTAATCAAATTTAGATGATAAAAATAGAAATTCACTAATATTTGATTCTTCAACTCATTATATTATATCTAATACATATTTTAAAGAAATAAAATAGTAATAAACAAATAAAAGAATGATATAATATAAATTAACATAATAAATAATAACTAAATGATAATTTACTTTTAATTAATAAAATAATTGTCTCTAAATCAATATAATAATACGGTGAAGAATAAATGAATGAAGAGCACTTTGAAAATAACATATAAGAATATTAGTTAAAGAGAAAATGATTTAAAATACACAATAATGTACCAAATAGCAAATATAATGATACAAAATATATATGAAATGAATAAAATAAAAAGAATATGAAAAAATATAAAAAAGAACCAATTGGTAATTAATATATTCAAAGAAGAAATTTTTCATATTGAGAAAGTCATTTTAAATCTTTTTCAGTGTATTTATTTTATTAGGTTTATTTTCAATATACTTGCTTGGTATTTCCTTTATAAAGCATTGATTATTGTTTAGTATTATTTTATCTTAATACTTTATTGGTTTAAAAATATATTTACAGTCATTTTAATACTCTTATGAACTTTTAGCAGCATTAACAATTTTTTTGACAATACCTGGGTTTGTTGTATAATATTATTCAATGACATGCTTTTAATTTCAGTTGTAGTTATTTATATTTTTTGTATCGTGAAAACAAATAATATTAGTTTTTTGATGTTACACATTCACTACTAAATTCTGCTATAGTCCTAAATTTTTGGTGATATATTCATCTTCTTAAATTGAATGATTGTCCAAAAACAACAAAAAGAGAAAATTGAAAAATAAAAAGAAAAAAGAAAAGAACTTAAAATTTATCAAAATGTCAACTAGTGAAGAAGGAGGAAAAAAGAAAAGTGGATTATCTATTAATATGGCAACAGCAAAACGGGAAGAATTAATAGATTTCATTCATGCATGTTCAGAACGTATTCAGGCATCAAAAAAAAAGATTGTAGAATTACAAGTTGAAAATAAAACTCAAACAGAAGAACGAGAACTTGCTGAATTTAGAGCAAATGTTTGTTGATTTAATGATATAAAGATTGTGGTTATATCTCAAAAAAAAGGAAAAGGTGTTAATGGATAATAGGACTTAGAAAGAAAAATTGAAGCAATTAGAAAAGTTCATAATGAACAAATTGAAGAATTAACAAATAAATTAGATGGTTTGGCTAATTAATAAATTTAAGAAAGTAATATTTTATTCTTACACATAGAAATTAAAGAAAAGTTGGAACAAGAAAATCCTGACATTAATGGAATTATTGATATGCTTAATGGTGCAATGGATAATGTTGAAGATGATGTTGAAGAAAAAGAAGATGTAGTAGTTAAAAACATGAGAAATGAAGAAACAAAAAGACTCATTGAAGCAAACGATATGAAATGGAAAACAGAAATGCTTGATTTCAAAGAGTCACTTCAAATTGAACAAAAAAAAGAGATTGAAAAATTAAAGAATCAATTTGAAGAAGAGAAGAAAGAATTGGAAAATAAATTACAACGTGAAGAAAAAGAAAGAGAAAAACTAAGTTTTGATCTAAAAAATACCAACCAATTGTTTAGTGAATATAAAACAAGAACAAACAAAACATTTGAAAGTGGAAAAGAATTTAGAAAACAACATGAAAATTGTGATGCTGAAATATTTAAATTAAAAGCTGAAATTGAAAAATTAAAATATGAAAATTCAAGACTAAAAGATGATCTTGAACAAGCTCAAAAATAAGTGAATTTAAAATAGAATTAAAAAAGAATGAATTTAAAGATTAAGTTAATGATTTTAAAGAAAATAACAATCAAATAATAAAATAAATAATAAAAGAAAATAATAAAAGAACCCTAAAAATAATTTGAACATAAAAAAATAAAAGAAATCCAAAGAAAATAATCTAAATGGAAGAACAACAAAGTAAAAAGAGTAAGTCAAGTGGTGGGTTCCAAAGTATGGGATTAAATAAACAAACTTTACTTGGAGTTTTAAAGAAAGGGTATAGAGTTCCAACTCCAATTCAAAGAAAAGCTATTCCAGCTATTCTTCGAGGAAATGATATTATTGCTATGGCAAGAACAGGTTCAGGTAAGACAGCAGCATATTTAGTTCCAATTATTAATCGATTAGAAACACATTCAACAGAAGGTGTAAGATCACTAATAATTTGTCCTACAAGAGAGTTAGCATTACAAACAATTAAAGTATTTAATGAATTAGGAAAATTAACAAATTTAAAAGCATCACTTATTATTGGAGGAAGTAAATTAAGTGATCAATTTGATAATTTAAGTAGTGGACCAGATATTATTGTTGCTACACCAGGAAGACTTACATTTATTTTAGAAGGAGCAAATATTTCATTAAATCGAGTTGAAATGGTTTGTTTTGATGAAGCAGATTTAATGTTTGAAAGTGGATTTAGTGAACAAGTATCAGATATAATGAGAATGTTACCACCAACGAGACAAATATTATTATTTTCAGCTACGTTACCAAGAAATTTAGCTGAGTTTCTTAAAAATACATTAAAACAACCAGAAATTATTAGACTAGATACAGAAGAACGATTATCACCTGATCTTGATAACTTCTTTTATCATGTTAAAGAACATGAAAAAGAAGGTCATTTATTATATTTATTACTTGATCTTATTGGTGATAAAGAACAAACTGTTGTATTTTGTGCAACAAGACATGAAGTTGAGTATTTAAATGAGATATTAAAAATATTTGATATTAAGACTTCTATAATGTTCGGTAAAGCTGATCAACAAGAACGTGAAATTAATTTAAAAAAATTTAGAAAACAAGAGACACATGTTTTATTAGTAACTGATGTAGCTGCAAGAGGAGTTGATATTCCAGAACTTGATAATGTAATTAATTATGATTTTCCTGCAACACCAAAATTATATATTCATCGATGTGGAAGAGTTGCAAGAGCAGGAAGAATGGGTAAATGTTATAATTTTGTTCAGACAGATGAAGTAGGATATTTGATGGACCTTCAAGTGTTTGCATTAGAGAATAAAGAAATTGAATTTGGAGTAATTCCAAGGTCATTTATTGATCCATATATTTACCAAATTCAAGAAACATTAAAAGGAAATTATGATTTAGAATTTTTAAAGAAAGGTAGTGATAATTCATTAATTATGTATAAAAAAAGTAAACCTTTAGCTAGTGGAGAAGGGATTTCTAAAGCTAAAGTTTTTTCTATTGACCAAATTCATCCTCAGTTTAAAAGTCAAGATAATAAAGATGAAATTCTTAAAGACCAATGGCTTAAAGGTATTAAAAATTATAGACCTAAATCAACTGTGTTTGAAATTGATTCAAGTAAATTAACTCAACAACAAGTTATGGCTGCTACAAGATTATCTCATTCTACTCGTATTATAAATGCTATCAGAAGAAATAAAGAAGAAAAAGAGAAAGAAGAAAAGGAACAATTAGAAAAAGAGTTAAAGGAAAGTGGAGCAATTCCAATGGAAGAAGAGCAAAAATCAGCTGGATATATTCCTTCTGTTCCTAAAAAAAGATCATTGTTTGACGATACGAGTGATAGGATTATTTATTCAACAAGAAATCCACTTGACTTTACTGTTGAGATTGCAGCTGATGAAGAAGAGGATTTAAAAGCACAAGCAAAACAAAGAGTTTGGGATAGAAAGAAAAAGAAATTTGTTATGGCATCTGGAGGATTGGATCAACATAGAAGAGAAATGAAAAAGAAAATGGAAGAAAAAGAAAAAGTTAAACAACAATTCAAAGAATGGAGTAAAACAAAAGAAAAGAAAGAAAATAAAGAGAAAGGAGCAAAAATGAATACTTCTGTTAAAACTAAAGAACAAGTATTAAAGAAAAAGATGATGAAGATTAGACACGAAGAACAAAAGAAAGCTGCGGATATTAGAAGGAAAAAGAATGAAAAACGATATGGTAAAAAGAAGTAATGATTGAATTGATTTATGAATGAACTTAAAAAAGTTAATTGAAGTTTATATTTTCTTTATAGAAAGACAAAAAAAAATGATTTTGAAAGAATTTTATATAATAAAAGAAGAGTTGATTATTGTTTACTTTTATTTAAATTAAAAAGGATAATCAAAATAAAATAAATGAATTAGATATTAGTGATTTAATAAAAT
This sequence comes from Entamoeba histolytica HM-1:IMSS, assembly GCF_000208925.1. Lineage (NCBI taxonomy): Eukaryota > Evosea > Mastigamoebida > Endamoebidae > Entamoeba > Entamoeba histolytica. Next base: position 86,127 of record NW_001914879.1, on the reverse strand, counting down.
ACTTTAAAAATGGGTATTATCAATACCAACTTATTCATGAAACTTCAGACTATCTGTTAGTGTTAAAAATTCACCTATTACAACATGTGCTTTTATTACTATAAAAGTATCATATACAATTGGTTAAGGATTTATTGATATGAGAAATGTACAATATAAAATGAATTGAATGTATCAGAAGAAAGGTAGTTTGATTGTTGTGGGAATGTTTTTTTTTAAATACAATAACATTCAATTGCCAGTTAACCAATGAAATGATTCATCAAATTTTTTTGTTATTAATACATTTATCACTAGACGATGTAATTATCAAACTGATTTTTGAAACATAATTTAAAGACTATAATTAATGAATAATCTATAATATTGTACTAATCTAATATAATGTTTTATATAGATATATTTAACAAAACCACTTTTAGAAAAAGGTTTGAGGATAAAACAAGATGTTTAATTTTAAAAACAAAAGAAGAAATATGTAACATAATTAAAGTTTCTTGTACATGAGTATAAATAACATAATATATCAACATAAAAGATAAAATAACAAAAATGAAGATAGATATTAAATAATTTGTTTTATAATATAAAATTTATTAAAATAATGTTTTAAACGTATTGATTTTAAAAAAATAAATAATTAAAATAATAATAAAATTTTAATTAAAAACAAAAATTAAACGTTGAAGTTATAACTTGCACTAACTTAGTTTAAGAAATAACCTTACTTATTTGATTAGTCTTTTAGTAAGTTTAAAGTTAAAATAAACAAGGGAATAATAATTTAATAATTTTTAATTCACTGTAATTTCAAATTTTCTTTTTAAATATATTGAAAAATACATTTATTAATTTATTAATTATATTTTATCATTATACTATTATAAGTATTGAAAAAAAAAATAATATCAATAAAATGTTATTATCAAATATTTAGTTCAAAATAATTAAATTCTTTTCTTTATAATAGAAGATTTAATAAAATTCTTTTATTTTGTAGTTTTTTTTTGAAACTTATTTGAGTGGTAAGTAGTTGAAAAACATCAAAAAGAAAATGGACAATAGTAATTATTGTAAAACCTTTGTCAGTATAAACAGTAGTTTTATTACATAAAAAGTTTTTTGGTATTTATGATAATAATAGGAATGAATACTTGTAACAAAATAGTACTTGTTGTATAAGTGAAATTTCTAAAAGCTGTTTAAAAGAAATTAATAAAATACATAGCATTTTTAAACTAGCAAGTGATATTTGGTTTCAATTAATTAGTATTATATTTGGTTAAGAATTAATTATTATCCCTAGTTATTAATTAAGAAATCAAAGGTTAATAGTTATTTTGACTCATTCTTCCTTGTCAGACATTTTTAATACAATTCAGGGTAATAAAACAGTTTTCTTTAAAAAAAAACTATCTTAAAATGAATAAAATAATAGAAATTTGCACGTCATTAACGATATTAATAGCTATTAATTTATTTAATTGTTTTCTTTTTCAATAAACCTACTAAAAAAAAAAAACAAAAATGAAAGAAAATGGAATGTGGAAATTTCTTTTAGAAATAATATAAGTATCATAGATTCTTTAATTGGAAAAGGAATTAAACTAGTCTTAAATTGGAACCGAATCGAAGTAACTCTTGGAAAGAAATAAATTCCTAAAAAAGGGATCGAACGATATAACAACCCATGGAAAAAGAGATCTTTTTTACCATATTCATTAAACAATGGAGCATTACTCAACAATAACTTTTGTTGGACAAATGAATGTTGGGAAAACTGCTCTTATAAGAAGATTTATGTATGGAGAAACTATATCAAATTATGAGCCAACCATAGAAGATATTTATAACAAAACTTTAGAACATGAAAATAATACTTTTCATTTTAGACTTATTGACACTTCTGGAGATAGTCAATTTAATGTATTAAAAGAAGTACATTATGCTGAAAGTGATTATATTGTTTTTGTTTATTCTGTTAATAATAAAAATTCATTCATTCAAGGAAAAAGAGATTTAAAACAAATACTTTCTATTCTTTTAAGTAGTGGAAGAGAGACAATGCCTTCTATAATCCTTGTAGGAAATAAATGTGATTTGAAAAAACAACGAAAAGTCTCTGCTTTAGAAGCTCAAAATTTAGTTTCTTTGATTAGCGGTATTTGTCCTTGTGCTTTTTTTGAAACCTCAGCATTATATAATGTTCAAGTAAATGACTTATTTAACATATTTATAACTGGTGTTCCTGAGACAAAGAAAAATATGTTAAATCAACAATTAAATAATGTAAATCATAATGTTTCATTAATTCAATTAAATACTTTTTAATTATTATTATTTTATTTTCTTTCCTGTTATTATCAATTCTTCTTCTATAAAAAATTATTGCATATCCAACAACTAAAAATAATTTCAACGTCATAAAAGAATAAAAAAAGGGGATTGGGTTAAAATTTAACGCTATCTTGGTTAAATAAAAAAGAAATAACGTTAATTGCATTTTCAAATATTTAATAAATTTTAGTTTTAAAAATAAAAGTAATTAAATACACTTTCATCAATTTTATTATTTAACAACTATTGACTATAAGTATTATCAAATAAATAGATTCATACTAGAAAATAATGAAAGAAATGAAGTTATTTTTTTGTAATACATTATTTAAATCTCCAAAATAAAATAATAGGAGATAAATTTGATGAAATAAAAGAAATCCTAAATAAAATTAATAGACTAGAAGATTTGGTCAAGGGAAGGAAATGGTACAGAATAAAGTGCATCATGAAATTAAAAGAACATGATGAAGAAGGAATTAAAGTCAAAGCACTAGAAAGAATAAAATACCTAAAATATATGATGACAATGATCAAAGAAAAAATTAAATTTAATAAAAATGAAAAGAATCAGAATCAATACAAATAAAATAATGTTTGATTCTAACAAGAAAATTAGAATAAGGAAGAAACAAATAATGAAATATACCCAAATAACAATATTACTTTAGAATATTTGAAATCGTTATATGAAACACAGGTGATATTAAATAAAGAGAATTGGAAAATAAAACAAAACACGATATTGAATGAAAGATATATCAATTATAATAGTGTCATAATAACAATAAATGAAATAAATTTAAGTATAATGAGAATAAGTAAGTGGAAAGCACCAGGAATAGACACTATATATTAGTATTATTGGAAAAGGATGTCATCATCAAGAGAAATCATTCTCAATATCTTCAATGAATGGTTGAACTTCAATCAATACATCCCATTAGACATGGTAAGTGGAAGAACTTTATTAATCCACAAAGTGATATGAATGTTGTCATTAATTATCGTCATATCAGTTGTACAAATGTAATTATGAAAGTATTTACCTCCATATTAAAAGAAAAGATTCACAATAGACTTAACATGAATTGTGAATCATTTAAAATCAGTAAAAATCAATTGGGATGTAAGTTACAATCTTTAGCTGCTAAAGAAGGAATAATTAATAGTTTTATGTTAAAGCAGCAGAAAGAAGAGAAATACCCAAAATATGTTAAGTCATATTATGACATTAAGAAAACATATGACACAGTAAACCACGAATGGGTAATTGAATCATTAAAGTATTTTAATTATGAGTTTGTCATCATTGACATTATTGAAAGTATGATGACTAGATTGAAGATATTCATCGGCTATAAATTTAATGAATATCTAGGTAGTATTAAATTAAATAGAGGAATTTTACAAGGTGATTCCTTATCAAATCTACTCTTCATAATCCAGATGAATGTAATTTCTCAAATCATCGAAGAGAAATTCCCAAAATCAAATCACACATTATATATGGATGATTTGAGAATAATGACGGGAAGTAGTGAAGAAATGGGAATAATCCACAATGAAATTAAAGAAATAAAAAGTTACATATTGAAATGAATGAGAAAAAATCAGGAATGGTATTAAAAACATTAATGAAATACCAAATTGAATGCAGAACATCCCCGTAATTGAAGGTGATGACTTGTATAAATACTTAGGAATATGGCAGTCCGATGAAATAGATGACACCTTCAATTGTAAATCCATCAAAGAAAAAATGAATCAGAAAATGGAAGAAATAAACACTGATGAAAGTAGTAATAGAAGATATATTACTAGAATAAACACTGAAGTAATCCCTATCTTCAGATATTCAGCATCAGTTATAAATTGGAAAATCACTTAGATAAAATTGATTTGGAGATAAGAAAATATTTAAGAAAGGCAAAATACATTGGTGAAACTCCAAAGATAGGTTATATGTCCCTCTAGAAGAAATGAAGGATTAATAAATATAAGGGACGAATATGTTATTGAATTAGTAAGAACAGTAATGTACTACTGTACCAGAGAAAGTGAAATAAGAAATAACATATTAGATAGATGGTACAGTAAGAAAGGAATGTGGAATAGAATTAAAAAAACATTAAGTCATAAAATCCCAGAAACAAAAATAGAAGAAATAATAAATGAAGGGATAGAAAAGAAAAAAGAAAAAGAAGAAGTAATAGAAATAAAGAAATTAATGATAAATACATCAAAAAATGGAAGTGTCATCAAATAAGTGGATATTTTAGAAGATGGTTCAAGTCAAAATGAGTAGACAAAACTACTACAGTGAAAGCATGGAATTTCATCAATATTAAAAAAATGCATTTCTTCAATTAACTAAAATGCAAGATGGAGCAATATTTTGTTTGTATAGAAAATCAAAAATAATGAAAAATGAAAGATTGAAATACTGCCCACTTTGTAAAGACAAGATAGCAACAGTAGAACACATTCTACTATCTTGTATTTATCATAATAAATCACAAATGGAAAAACATGACAATATTGGCATAATCATATTGATTAATAAGAAAATAAACAGGAAATAATCAATATAAAAAACCTTCATATGAAACAATGTTCAAATATAAAGACATCACAATGATATTGAACAAACAAATAATGCATAAAAGTGAATGACAATACCACAAAATACCAGACATATATGTATTAGATAAAAAGAATAAAACTGGTCTAATATTTGATATGACTATTGTGGCTGATCACAATATTAATGGAGAATATTGGAAGAAAAGAAATAAGTATAATGAATTAAAGAATATTCTAATGAAAATAGAAAAATTAAAAGATGTCAAAATAATTCCAGTAGTAATTTCAATAAATGGATTAATAAATAAAGAAAGCAATAAACTAATCAAAGAATTAAAAATTGAAATTGACATCGAGAAAGAAGTAAAAAACCTTATCATAAAAAACATGATGAATGTCATGGAATACTGCTTCAATCACAACCAAACATACTCCGTAGAGCTGCTAGAAGAAGATGAAGACGAAGGGACGGGATTAGTCTCGCCTGAGCCAGGAAGAATAGAAGCTATTTCTATTAATACTTAATTAATTACTTATTTATATTTTATTGTCTTTTTATTCTTTTTAAATTTCATCATTTTAGTTATTCTCATTGAATTATCATTTATTTATTTCTTATTTTATGTTGAATGAATATTTCATCATCATTGTATTATTATATATAATTTCATTTATTATTAATACCTTCATTTATATCTTTTTCTTTTCTTATTATTCTTTCTTATTATCTTATTTCATTCTTTTTATTATTATTTATTATATTTCTTATTAAATTACTTCATCATATTCAATTATTATTTGATATTTCATTATTTGATTTTATATTAATATTTGTGTGTTGTTTATGATTTTCATTATTCATTTCTCTTTCATTTTCATTTAATAAAATAGAAGAATAAAAATAATGAAAGAAGATAAATAAAATAAGAATAAAATAAGATAAAATCAATGATATTGTTATTATATTATTATGTTATTTTAGTTTTGATTTTATATTTATTATTTTATTTTTATCTTTTATAATCATCATTCATTTCTTCTTTTTTGTCATTTCCTCTTTTCTAAACATCACTTAATTTCTTCAATTTCATTCTATTTTCTTTATTCCTGTTGTTATTTTATTTATTTCATCTTTTATCATTTGTCATTTCTTGTTTATTCATGTTTGTTGTATATTTTATTATTATTATTATTATTTATTTTATGTTGTGTTATTCTTATTTATATTTCTTATTATGTTTTGTTTATTATTGTTTAAATAGAAAATAAGAATAAGAATAAATAAAGAATAAGAAATAATAACATAAATATGTTGATATATTTTATCATTTCTTTATTTGTTTATTCTTATTTCTATTTCTATTATCTTATTCATTTATTCTTAATGAATTAATTCAATGAAATAATACAAATAAATTGTTTATTTATTCGTTTTATTTCTATTTTATTCTTATTTCTTTTCATATTTATTAAAAACACCGTCATTGGGTGTGAAAATTTCAAATGAAATAAAATAAATCAACATTGAATTATATCCATTTTTATTTCACCATTTCATTTATTGGAAGATGAATGAAATGTTCATATTCTTCATTGATTTGTTTCTATTCTTTTTATTTCATTTTCAATTAATCAAGATTGAATCATTTCATTTCAATTACTATGATTCGTTTTGGTGTGAAGTATTTTGGAAGTTGTTTTCCACAAAGTGCATTTGATATTCCTTCATATTCAAATGAATGTTGTTTACAATATGATTCTGTTTTATAATTTTGTTTACAAACAACAATATCAAATCCAAATTGAAACAAACAATCATCTGTTTGACTATTTAAACAAAATGCATATCGTGGTTGTTTAATATCAAATTTCTTCATTCCTTTCATTCTTCCATTTGAATTTAATGAAAATACAAATGATTTTGAATCATTTATATAACCATCAACTTTATTAATTTTCTCATTAACATATCCTCCAAATTTATTTCCTTCTTCATCTTCAATCATAATTATTAGATGTTCTTTATTCATTATTCTTTCATCAAATACTGATGTATTTTTATTCCAACCATCAATATCTGAATCAAATAGTATATTATTTATTCTTTTTTCTGTCAATTCTTCTATTTGGTTAATATACACCTCTTCCATTTTAATTTGATTTGATATTTATAAGTTTAAAATATGAATGTTTAAATAGTTAATCCACGTTATTAACACATCAAATCAGGTATTATTTTTATCACTATTCTATTTTAAATAAATGTTATTTTTATCATTTTTATAATAACAATAAATATATAATAATATTAATAATATAATAATAATAAAATTATAATAATGTTATTTTCTATAATTAGTTTTTATTTTGTATTTTTAGTATTTTTTTTAAAATAACAAAAAAAATATTGAAGAGAAGAAGATTCAATTCTGTTTTATTTTTATTATTTCATCGTTTGTGATTTGAGTTTTCATGTTTTATCAACAATTAATTCTAACAATTAAATTAATAAAAATAATAAATGATAAACAAAAATAAGATAATAAAATAAGAATAATAAATAAAAGAATCAATTGTAATAAAATTAAATAAAATGATAAAATTACATTAAATAACAAATTAGAAGAAATAATCAATATTTTAAATATTAAAATAATTAATATGAGAAAATATCAACATTGTTAATATTTATCTTTTTGGTTATTGAAGATAAAAGAAAAAGGTAACATATTATTTTGAAATAAAATAATAAATAATTTATTCATCTTTCATTCATTTATTTTGATTATTTAACAACATTATCAATCAATTCTAATTAATAATTCACGAATAAAAATATAATCATTGTCACTAAATAAAATAATTGTTTAATGGAAATTAAAAATTATAATAATAAATATATTTCGAAAGTTATGTAAAATTACTTATTAATTTTTTATTCAATCATAACATTACAAATTTATTTTTATTTTAATGATGTTTGTATTTCAAACAAATAAACAAAAACAAACTGTCGTGTTAAATTATCGATAAATTTATTCATTGATTTTTAAATATTTTCTATTTCCTTTTAATTCAGAAGTACATTTTTATGTAAAATTAAATGAAAACAATATTAATAGAAAATTATCTTAAAATAAAATAATTAAAATAATGTTTATGTAAAATTCGATAAAATATTGTATTTTCAAAAATGCTTTGTTGTTTTTCGTTTAAATAAAATATAATGTGAAGAATATTTAAAAATGTAAAATTGTAGTTATTTATTTCAAATGAACGTAAAATATTTTTAATAAGAAATAACATTCTTCAAATTGATAAATAATTGTTATGTTTAATTATTTTAAACAATTAACAACTAACAACAATCAATGAATATTAACAAATTAAATTATTTATCCTTTGAAATATAAGTGGTTGAAATTTGCATTTTATAAATTCAAAATGAAGAAGAATGTTTTAAAAGAAAATAATGACACAAAATCAGAAACTAAAGGAATAAAATGGTTATATGGAGAAGGTGATAAATGGGATATATTTATTATTAATATACATGTATTACAAGACACAAAAGAATGGAAAATGTATGAACAAATAGTTGAATATATTAAAAAAAGAACAGAAAGAAATTCAAATAATTAATATTGTTTTGAGTTTCAACTAAAATTTACACAAAATAATAAAACAATGAATAAAATAATATGGAATATTTTTACAATATCAGACATTTTGAGATATGTTTATATCGTGTTGATTAACTACCAATGTTATATCCATAAAGAAGTTCATGAAGAAAAAGAAGAAAACAAAAGTAGATAAATAACACAAAAAGTTGTTGGAATTTTTTAATGGAATAACTGGAAAATAATAAATTTCCATTGTAATTTAATGAATCAGAAAGTTCATCTTGTCATGATAATACACAAAGATAAAATGAAATTATAAGGATGATGATATGTGCAATGTCATTAACACCAATTAATGTAGAAAAAAATGAAAAAAGAGATATTGATTAACATAGTATTACTGAAGAAAAAAAGATAGAATCATTAAATAATAAAAGAATAAACAAACAAATGAAAAATAATGAACAGAAAATAAAAGAATGAATACATAGAAGAAATTAGTTATAATGATTGGGGAATTGAAAGAATTGAGACTAAATAAATTATTCTTTATAAAAATAACAAGAACGAGAAAAGAAGTGAAAGAAATAAATAGAACACAAAACTATCAAGTTGCTTGTATTGGTAAAAGAATATATTGAATTTATTGATTAAGAAGAACTAGAAAATAATTTATCAGAACTA
>NW_001914879.1:7817-76794 GCF_000208925.1 Entamoeba histolytica HM-1:IMSS | reverse complement strand
TTTATATATCAAAGGTGACACATCTGAACATCACACACAAATCTTAATACAAAACCAAGCTTCGACTCTCCAAGTTATTATCTGGTTATGGTGGTATTTTTGAATTAGAAATGTATTAAGTAATGCTGCAACTAGTACACCAATTTATTATGGTGGAATATTAATTATTGTACTATAAGAAATGGTATTTATTAATAAAGAAAATATAAATATATGAAGGTCTTAATTAAGAAAAAGGATCTACTAAAGTGTGGATAAGACTAAAAGAAAATTAGTCAGAAGAAAATTAATCATAATAATATAATGGTAATGAAATGTTTTCTTCTCTCTTTCATAAAATAAGAAAAATGAAATTCCTTAAAATTAAATCAGAAAACAAACAAAGGATTAAAAAGAAGAATTAAGCAGAAGAAGTTCGAAAATCCTTTAATATAAAAGAAATAAAGCAAAGAAGTGCTTTCTTCATACTCATAGAAAAATCTAAATGATAGATTCAACACAAAGATTACTCTTTTTTTAAACAGCGAAAGGATGAGATTAGTCTCACCTAAGCTAGGAAGAATAAATGAAAAATCGATTAACACTTAATTAACTATTTTTTGTTTTTTTAATCTTTTTCTTTATTTGTTTTTCTTTCTTATTCTTTTGATATATTTTATTGAACTTATTTATTTGTTGGTTTAAATATAATTATTTATCAATAAAACACGATTTTTCATTTATTTTATTTCATAGTCATGTTAAATGAAATTCTTATTTATACATTCAATAAAATAATTCATCAATGGATGAATAAATAAATAAATAATGAAGAAATAATTTAATTACAATATAAAAGAGAAATATTATTTGAAATTAATTTAATGAATAAATAATAATTTAAGAATGAATAAAAATAGTGTTATTAATCATAAATCATTCAAAACATAAAATACATTAATAACAAACACAAAAATATAAAAGAAATGATATATTAATAAAATATAATTATTATTAAATATTTTTTATTTAATTATACTGTAATTCTATTGGTGTGTCATTGAATAATAAATAATGTATATTTTATGTAAATTTAGATTCATTTGATAAATGATAAATGTAAAATGTTGAAAATAAACAATTTCATTGTGAAATAATCATATATATTCAATGTAATGTTGATAAAATGTATCAATAACAGCAATACGTGTACTTTATTCAATATTCATATTGATATATCAATTCTCTCAACGTTTTGTTCAAAACTAATTTCTAGCTATATATTATTCTTTTCCATAAATATCACATTTTCTAACATCATAAACTTGATGAATCAGTCCAAAGAAGTTATTCTTAATTGAATAACAACATATACTCAACTATTGAATAACTTGAATTTAACGGGTGATTCATCAAATGAAACACCAACAAGATATTGTGAAAATGTTATTTTAACTTCAATTTCATTATTTATTGAAATTCTGTTATATGTCTCGATTTTATCAAATGGAGTTAAATCAATTCTATATGTAGATTCTATTTTAGTGTATGATTAATCATTTCTTAGATATTTCCATTACCTATATTATAATTATAATTATTTGAACAAAACCATCTATCAAATCAATTCTTTTCATTCTCATTATTACATCAAACATTATGTTCTTCTGAAATATTATGTATCTTATCATCAACACAATTCTCATTTAATACTCTTCTTTCAATTGTTACAATTGAACTAAATGTATAACATAACACACAATTCAATTCGTCTCTAATTAGTGTTAATTTTCTTTCTTTTCTTATTTCAACTGATTCTGTTGATTGGATATTCATTTAATTAACTTCTCTTCTTCTTCACGACTTCTTTTTAATTTCAGAATACTAATATATTCATCAATCATCATATCAGAAAATTGTCAATCTACAGATAATTTGAACGCTTCTATTCTATTGAAATAACAAACAAATCTAGTATTTTATTGAATAGTGATATTCTTTTATTGATTCAACCATCATGAAATGTTTATTTTGTTGTTGGTAGCAAATGTATTGAAATCAATTAAATGTATAACATAAAATAACAAAATGAAAATGAATATTAGTGATATTTTTTACTCTTTTTAAATTTAAATATAAACCTTTTGAAAATAATGAAAATTAGAATCAAAATGAAAAGTCTATAATGAATGATATTTCATGATGAGATTAAATAAAGAATTGAAATAAATATTTAAACTGTTGATTGAATTTAACATAACTCAATTGTCTTTAATGAAAACAGTTGATTATTGTCAAAATAGATTGATAAATTTTACATAATATTTTAATGTAAAATAATGAAGAATGTAATATATTTAAAAAAAAGAAATGAACAAATATTAACAAGAAGAAAAATATTCATGTTATCATTCTTCAATAATATCTTATCTTTAATATTTCTATTGATTTGATTGAAGATATAAATGAATATAAATGAATATTTAATTAATTAAAATAATTCAAGTGATGTTAGATTTTGTATATTATAATTATAACTGATGGGGTACGAAAATTAGCAAAGAAAAATGCATCTAAATAATTTACAAAAAAGAAAAAAGATGCAAAATATTTTGCATCATTAGATTTTTCCACTTTATTATATTTTACTCATAAAATAAATAAAAAATATGATAAATACACAATATGTAAATATTTATGTTTATATTTTATAATCATTTCTATTCATTTTGTATGAAATATTAATGAAGTAGATTATTTGATGAATCATATTTAATTATTTTTATTCTTTTTATTCTTTTATTTATATGTTATTTATGTATCGTATTTTTATATATTTATTTCTCTGTTTATACTATGTATATCATTGTATTCTTCTTATTATCTATATATTATTATATTTTTCTTATTTTATGTTTTTTCTATTTATATTATTTAGATTTTCTTATTGTTATTCTTTTATATTTAGATGTATTTGTTTATTTGTTTATTCATCTTTTTCATCTTTTATATTCTTATCATTTATATCTATTTTCATTTTATATTTATTTTCATTTTATATTAATATTAATTTTATATTTTATACTTTGAATTTATTATTATATCATTTATTATCATTTCTCGTTTTATTTATCATTTATTCTTATTATTCTTTTGTTTTTCTATATTCAATCTATATCATATATTCATATCATTGTCATTTATATTTTATCACTTATTATATGTTATAATAATAACATAACACTTATGATTGAATATATAATAAATATCATGATGAAATTATCCACATAAATAATAAACATAAAAAATAATAAAATATTTTCAACAATAAAATAATATTAATCATTTTGCATCATTAGATTATACACTTTTTATTGAATATTTCTAATTTTTACATTAAAATACACAATTTATTTCATATTTCTTTTCATCTTTTATTATCTCTTTTGTTTTATTACTCTTTATCTTCTTTCTTTTTATCTTCTCTCCTTTCTACTTTTATTCTTTCTTCTTCTACTTCTTACTTTCTTTATATTCTTTTATATCTTTATATTCTTTTATATCTTTCTTTCTCTTCTTTTTCAATTATTTGCTTTTTTCGTTGCCAAATACTAGGTATTAAAATTTATAAAATATTTATCATATCAATTGGTTCTAGAGTAATAACCTAAATCTATTTCATATATAAAATAATAAATTATTGTTGATTTCAATTCAATTTTGTATCTTTCATTTTATTAGAAAATTAAGATATTTCCATATCTTGTACATTTCAGTTATTTAAAACATTTTTATATAATATCATATATTATTATTTTTTTATTTTGTAATATATAACATTTACAAATTATTTTAAGAATATTTAATAAACTTTATGCTTTTTATAACCTTTTTTATGAAAGTCATACTAAATAAGGTTAGTTTTAAATTTTAATGATGATGCTTTAATCAAAACAGAAAAGTCAACAAAGTTTTAGTCTTAACAAAAGGTAATTGTTATGAGATAAAATATAAACACTTAAAATTATAAGTATAACCCAAATCTGAAAAAGAACAAATTAAAACGAAAGAAGATAAACTTTAGTTGGGTCTGTTTCTTGAGCATTATTTTGGCTAAAATCAATAGCTTTCTTTTGAACAACTAATTTAGTAATAACAAATACTATAAAAATAACAATAAACGCACATATAAATGTTACAGAAACAATCAAAACAGAAATGAAAGGTAACGACAATTCACATTCCTATGATTTAATATTATATTAAAATGAATAGACAAATCTGAGTTTAAGAAAACAAACAGAATAATTAGAATTTGGGGTTTGAATAAATGGAGTGCAATGTGTAATTTCATTGTTTCTACAACATGAATTATCTAATTCTGAACAATCATATAAAATACCATGTTTACAATAATGTCCATCAAGACAACTTTCACATTCTCCAGCATTATAATATTGATTTTCAGAACAATTACTAACTAAGCATTGATGTTGAATATTGTCATCGCAAAAAGGATAACATACATTATTATAAGGAGCCTGATTTTCAGCACATTCCTGACATTTAGTTCCATTGTCAATACTAATAGCATTCATACCACAGAACTGGCATGGTAATACTTTTTTATCATACCCAACATAAATAGTTCCTTCTGGACATATTTCACAATTAGAATGATGTTTGTCAGAAATAAATGGTGGGTCACATTTGATACATTCATGTTGTCCATATTTATCAGTATAATATCCATCTGGACATTGATAACATTTTGCTGAACCTATTCCTGAATAGGTTCCTGGCATGCACTGTAAACAAGGAGAGTTTTCAGTAGAATAATATCCAGCAGTACAATTTACACATTGGTCTTTATTCTGGTTAGGTTGTTTTCCAGCTGGACATGAAATACATTTAAACTGTGAATCATCAAAATACTCGTTATCAAAACATTCTTCTTTTACTTCTTTGATTATTTGACTAGAAACACAAACAAATATAAGAATATAAATAATATTAACAAATTGACCCATAATCTTATTTTATTTAGTTATAATCTTTTTTTCAGTTTTTTGAAAACAGAACTAATAAAAAAATTAATAAGAAATGAATTAATTTTTAACAAAAATCCAATCAAAATCAAAGCGATCTGGAAGGTTTTTGTGTACAACATCAGCAAAGACACTTTCACTCCAGCAAAATGGTTCTTGATCATTATGACTTGGAGCTCCATAAATCCAAGCATTAACCCCCATTTTTTTAGACCCAATTTTACAATCAACTGCACCAAAAGGAGAAGGACGACTTTCATCTAAGTCATATCTAGCTGCAATAGTAGCTCCAGGTCTTCCTTCAGTAAGAGGGTCAGTTTTAAATTTATTAAGTAACATAAATCTTTTAATATCATTAATTGTTTTTAATGACTTGCCTTCTCTATCAAAAATTCTTCTTCTTGGACAACGAGTATATGAATATCTATCACCATATTCTCTTTCTTTTAAAGTATATCCAGACAAATCTCTTATTTTTTTACTAAATGGACTATTATATGAAGCCCAATATCCTTTTTGAAGAAGAAGTTTAGTAACATCCATAATTTGAACTTTTCCAGGAATTTGTTCTGCAATCATTAATAATCCTTTATTTGGTTGATGTCCAGCCAAATTAAATTTATTTAAATCTGTAACAATCCATTGATTATTATAAGTGCCACTATTATATACTTCAAAATTTTGAAGTAATTTTTGAATTGAAGGAGCGTAATACATTGAACCTAATATTCTTTGCCAAGACAAGACAGATTTAAATGTTAAGAATTGTTTAAATAATTTATTATTAAAGATTGAGTTTGTAGTTTCCATAACACTAAAATGATTTTGAGAAGATTTTAGAATGTAGAAATCATCTTTAGAATGAAGGAATCCAGGAGAAGAAGCAAAAGTCATAGGAAGTGCATTTTTAGTAAAAGGGAAAGTATACTTTTTATAAATTCTCATCATAGCATAATATGGTCTCCATGTATTATGAGAAAAAACAATGTCTTGGTTTTGAGGTAGAATTTTAACTATTGCAGTACATTCATGAAATATTTCATGTTGATTCATTTTTTCCATATTAATAGTTGAATATTTAGGTAAATTATCATTTTTAACAAGTTTATTTAAAGTACCTAAATCACCACCAGCATTAATATAATACATTTCTAATATAGATAATTTCTTTCCATTATCACAATATTTGTTATATCCCGATAATAATCCTCTAAATTGTTTAAATATTAAATTTTGCTCTTTCCAATATTGTGTACTATTAGTTTTGCATTGATTCGTCCACCATAAATATTGTTTTGCTAAAAAATTTGATAATGCTTTTGGTGGTCCATATTTACCATATTCATTTAATCGATAATTATTCCAAAAATCATATATTAAATGTTTTGTTAAATACCCTTCTAAAAAACCAGCAGCAAATGCTTGTTTCTCAGGTAAATATTTTCTCACTGTTTCAATTTTTAAAAACCCCCATCCTTTTGTTAAATGGGTATCTTCATATGATCCAAATGCTATAGCGTCATCTGTTTTTCCTTTTTGAATAATCCAATTATTTCTATAAACGCAACTATATATCTCTTCCCCTTTAACAAATATGCAAAATAAAATAACAAAATATAACATACTTTTATTAGTTCTTTTTTTTTTAAGTTGTTGTTTTTTTTTTGGTGATATTTCTTCTTCTTTCTCTGATTAAAAAGATAAATTAAATTAAATAATTGTATATATAACAAAAATTAAAAAAAATGTTTTAATTGCAAAGTGGAATAACAATAGCAACGATAATAACTATAATGATTATTGCTGCAATAACTCCAATAATAATCCATAACTTCCATTTTCTCCAACACATAGCTTTTTTCATTTCATGTGATTGTTTCTTGAATGTATTTGCTTTATCAACCATTTCATTTGTTTTTTCTTCTAAATCTTCAGCTTTTTCAAGATTACTAGTCATTTTATCAATATTCTAATCATTTAAATAATTTGTTCTTTTTAAATTTAAAGAAAAACAAACATTTGACATTATGTCTTGAGTTTCTTTAACATCATCATAAATGGCTTTAATCTTTTCATTTTCTGGTTCTGGTTGTAAAAGAGCTTGTTTTTCTGCCTTTTTCTCTTTTAAAATTTGAGATGTCTTCTTTCGTTTAGCTCCTGCGAATGTTGGTTTTCCACTAAGATATTAATTTTTCAATAAAGATTATTAAAAAAAAAAAAACAACGAACCTCATCTGACACTCAATTAAAATTAAAGTTCTTTTGGATGTGTTTTTCTCTTTTTTATCTCGCAATTTTTTTTATCCAAATTAGTTTATTTTTACTTCTTCAAGAAGGGTTGTGAATAGGGTTTCTTTATTTTGTATAATAAAAATTGTAAAATATGAAAAAGATAAATCAATACATTTAAATTTGAGCTGTTAATTTTTTATAAGTTTCAAATTTCCATCCCCATAATGACTTTCCAATTGTGATAAATTCTTTCTTTTCATTTAAATTCCAATGAGTAGTGTATCTATACATAAGGAATATTTTTTATTATAAATTATGAAGTACCTAGAAAAAAAATAACAAACGCTTGGATAAATGAAAGAGCGTGTGAAGGTAATTCTTCCCATGGCTCTTCAAACAAAGGAAATGAGTCATGTTCTTTAGTAAATGTTGTTAAAAAAGAAACAAGTGAAGCTACTTCTGCAGGATTCCAATTTGAAGTAATTCCAGTCACAAATGCTCGAAACATTAATTCTTCAGTTCTCATTCTCCATCGTTCCATAGCATCTAAAATTGTTCTAATGATTTCACCAAATGAGATGTCATTATTTTCAATAATTTGGTTATAAATGTTTGCAAGCCTTACACCAGCTTGACTATTTCTTCCTAATACCATTAAAATATCATCACTATTTTCACTTTCTTTACCAAAAGCACTTAATACTGCTCCTTGTGTTCCACCAAAGACAGGATTTAAATCAGAAAGTAATTTATAAATTTTACCACGTTCAGTTTTCATTAATGATTTTCTTCGTTTTAATTGATCTTTTACATGAATTTCTTCAAGACGAATCAAATTTCTACAGAATTTAATCCAAACATAATCAGCAATTTCTTCATCAGTCCAATTAGCAAAACATTCATTTAATATATTATAAAAATATCTTTCACATGTTTCTTCACCTAAACTTTGTAATAATCCAGTTAATTCTTTTTTAGGAATATGTCGTTCATGAAGATGTTTACAAACATTAATTTGATTTTTTATTTCTGGCCATGTTTTCCCATTAAAAGGAATAACTACTTTTTCTTCTTCTATTTGTCTCTGTTCTTCTACTTTTTTTAATGTTTTAATATGATTATTTATGGCATCAACCCATGCTGCTCCCATATCAGGTGTATCAGCAATAATTTCTTGATTTCTATGAACGCTTGAAATAATAATATTTGTAAAAGAATCATCTCCTTCTTTTACTTCTGCAAAAGATTTAGAATTTAACTCAATTACACCTTTTGGTGTAGAATTAGGACTTGCACTAGCAAAATAATAAATAAACTCATTTTTGATTACAAAATATCTTCGTTTCCATGAATGGACTTCATACCCTTTCTTTTTTAACCACCCTTCACGGACTCCAGGTTGTATGTCTTTGAGGTGTGTTTTCTTAAAATGGTCAAAGTTAGGGTGATTACTCATTTAACTTTATAGTAATTATCATTACTAGTTCCTATTAGGAACTTCTTGAAGAAACAAATTGATTTATTCTTTTTCAAATCAAAAAAATTTATAATTAATATAATACATTGACTTTCAGAAGCTTCAAACCAAATAAAATCAATTGAATGTTTTTTTTGTTATAAAAAACACACATATGAAAAAAGAAAAATAAAAAGAACAAACTTAAAAATCATAATATTGAAGATGCAAATCAAAGTCTTTTTGTTATTTGTATTTATAATTTTAGCTAGTGCCATTGAAGAAGATGAATTTGAATTAAACGATAAAATGACAATAAATGAAAGAATGGCACAAGTTTGGCAAATAAGAAATAATTATAAACACGATTTCTTAAAAAAACATTTTAGAAGAAGAATACCACCCAAATTTATTAGAAAAGTAAGACATCACCATTGTGGAATATGTGGATGTGCTACATTATTTACTACTGTTGATCGAGCTGCAGATGAAATTGATTATATTTCACAATCAATTCATAAAATGATTGAAAGAGAAGAAAGTCCAAGTAAATGTAGTCAATGTAATAAAGGCAAATGTGAATGGGAAGCTGAGTTAAGACGAAAGATGAGTCCATATTCTCATTGTGAAAAAGTAGGATTTTCTAATTGTCAAAGAAAAGCAATCACGAAAACGTTAATAAAGAAAAGAGTTGATTTTAGTAAACAACTTGATGGAATAATGAAGTTCACTATGAAAGAGAAGATATAAATTCATGTGAAATTTTCAATAATTAAATTTTAATTAATAAATAATAATAAAATAATATATTAATAAATTTTTATTTAATGAAAAAGAAGGAAAGAAAATAAAAGAGAAAGAACTTTTATATTTTATTTGTTAGAATAATGGAAAATACTCAATATCTTT
Source organism: Entamoeba histolytica HM-1:IMSS (assembly GCF_000208925.1). NCBI lineage: Eukaryota > Evosea > Mastigamoebida > Endamoebidae > Entamoeba > Entamoeba histolytica. The sequence continues at coordinate 67,170 of NW_001914879.1, read as the reverse complement.
CTCCTCTTCAACAACAATTTTTTAGTCAAGACTTATGTAAAGTAGAAATTATTCCTTTAAATAAAATTGAAAGACTTCAAATGATTATTGATAATTATGGTCCTTATGAAGAAGGTATTAAATATTCAATTCCTTTATGGTTGGCTATTCATTTTAAACAAATAGGATTATGTAAAATAGTTATTCCTCATTGGTTATCTTTAGAACAACTTAAAGAAACATTAGAAGAAGAACAAAATAATGATGATTTTACTCCATTACCTTATTATTATCAAGAAATTACTTATGCTTTAATGAAATATGCAGCTGATGATTTTATTGATTTAGATGATATTCGTGGTGTTTTTGAAGATATTAGATATTGTAGAATGGAAAAATTAAGAGCAGGTCTTAGAACAATTAATGAAGAATCAGAAACTATTATTTTAACGAATGTAGGTGCTTCTGAAATAACATTATTACGTGATTGTATTAAAAGATTATTTAATAGTATTACTTCATTATCTAATGCTGTTGATAAAGCAGAAAATGTTGATTATTCACACAATTTGAGAAATATGAATGCTCAATCTCAATAAAATAATTTGGTTATATATAACAAAATATATTGAAATTTAAAAGAAAAATATAATTTTTAGTTTTAAAAAAAACTAATAAATAATTTATAGATTAATGAAACGATTAGAAAGAGTTTATTTAATGAATGTTATTTTTTATTTACAAACAATAGATGAATTAGTTAATTTTTTACAGATTAGTAAGAATTGTTATGAGTCATTTCAAATGATGCATACAAATCCAAATTATTCATTAATAACACAAACAAAAGAATTACAAATATTTAAAAATTGTAGTTCATTACAAACAGTTAATGGAGAGTTACATAACATTAGTACATTTGAATGTAATTTTAATGCTATTGTTAAAATGCCAGAAAAAAGAAGTTATAAAATAGAAGATGATACAATTTTTTATTTAAATGAATTAATAAAATATTCTTCACGAATTATTAAATTAAAATTAATAACAAATCGAAGTGATTTTGAAATTCATTGGATAACATTTAATCAATTAAATGATTTAACTATTGAATTTTATGGTGATAATTATTATGCTTTATATGTTAATTATGAAAATAATATTCAATTTCCTACTCTTTTAACTTTCACTTTTCTTAATAAATGGAATTTTGAAGAATTAAAACAACTTCAAAATCTTAAAAGAATTTGTATTAAATCAATAAATTTAGGAAATGACCCACCTCAATTAGAATCGTTAATTTACTGTGACAAAATAATTCAAATTGCAAATAAAAAAAGAAAAATTTATTTTTATGGAAATAAACTAAATATAAAATCTCCTAATAAAAATGTTATTATTATGTCTAATTCATTAACTGAAGATATTAAGACAATTTCTTCAAAAGAAGCATGGTCTAGAATTGATAAATTTCATTTTGATTTATTCATTAGAGATTGGAAAAAATATTATCCAATGAAAACATTATTTTATTTATCTAAACCTTTTAATGATCTTTCATCAGTTAATTCTCTTGTTGAAATAGAAATTGGTAGTTCAATGATTCCTTTTAAATTTATTCTTCCTAAAAACATTAAAAAAATAACAGTAATAGGAGATTTAAACATTATTGATATTTCATTATGTAGTAGTCTTGAACTTAAAATACAATCACCTGACATTTCTATATTACCTTCTAAAAAAGAAATTATTTCTATTATTATTGATTGTCCTGATCTTATTCAAAAAGATTTAACTAATCTACGTCAATTTGAATCTTTGAAAACTCTTGTTTTAAATAATTATTCTAATTCTATTATTTTACCTGACCTTCCAGGTGTCAATATCATCATTCATAACAAACCAAAAAAACAATATCAAATTAAACCTATTGAAGAATCAAAGAAAAAATTTTCTCATTGTCTTATTAACTAAATTAATTAATTTCTCTATTTTATTTTCACTTTATAACAATTTCATTCAAAAAATCTTTTATTATTTTGAATGAATTTGGATGATTTAAATGATTTAAAAATTAATGGTTTTGGTCTTATAAATTAATTTATTTTTTTTTTCTTGATATTAATAAAAAGAAAAAATCAATGTTTTTTATCGAATTGTTTTTCCTCATTAATTTAAAGATATTAGTTTAGCTTGTTATTTCAAAAACTATAATATTTTAGTTCTTAGTTTTCGAGGAACTATTAAAGGTAACTGGAAAGAAATTATTTTAAATAGTACTATGAGAATAGAACTTAAAGTTATTGAAGGAAGAAATTTAAAGGGAGCTGATTTCGGAGGACTTTCTAGTGATCCTTATTGTAAAATTATTACAAGACAATGTACCCAACAAACACAAACCGTTTATAAAACCAGAAATCCATCATGGAATAAGTCATTCATAATGGACGTTTTTCCAGGTGAAGATATTAAATTTGAAGTTTATGACTATGATACCTTTGGAAAGAATGACTCTCTTGGATCCACTCATTACAAAGTTTTGAATGGTTTCCCAGGTCAAGTTGTTGATACTTGGTTAGGTCTTTCTAAAAAAGGTGAAATTCATATCCAAATTATTTTCCAAACGGGTGCACCAGCCCCAGGAATGGTTCCACCAATGCAACCAGGCATGATGCCACCACCCGGTGCTTACCCACCACCTGGATATCCACCAATGCAACCAGGTATGATGCCACCACCTGGATATCCACCAATGCAACCAGGCATGATGCCACCACCCGGTGCTTACCCACCACCTGGATATCCACCAATGCAACCAGGTATGATGCCACCACCAGGATTTTATTAAAAAATCTTCTTCCATTTAGTTATTTTTTTTTTTTAATAAAAATATGTTGAAGGTGGCATGTCTCAAACACTAATAGAATTCAAGCTTCGACACTCCCAGTTATTATCTGGTTATGACGGTGTATTTGAATTAGAAATGTATTAGGTAAAGTTGCAAAGGGTGTAGCAAGATATTATGATAGAATATTACATGGTGTAATATAAGGAAGTACTAAAGTGTGGGTAAGACTAAAAGAAAATTAAACACAATAATATAATGGGAATGAAATAGTCTCTTCTCTCATTCATAAAACAAGAAAAAATGAAAAAGAAAATGTTTAAAATTAAGACAGAAAATAAACAAAAGGATAAAAAGAAGAATTAAGCAGAAGAAGGATGAGAAGACATTAATAGGAAAAAATAAAGAAAGAAGTGATTTTCTCAATTTGCAAGAAAAACATAAGTGATAAGTTAAACAAAAAGATTACTCTTTTTTAAACAGCTCAGTGATTAATCTCGGCTAAACTAGGAAGAATATATGAAAAATCTATTAACACTTAATTAATTGCTTTGTTAATAAAAATATGTTTATAAAATAAACTTTGAAAAAGATTTATTATAAAAAATTAGAGAATATTTATGTAATGTATTAAAAATAAAACCTCATTTTATTAATAATATTTAATTTAATTTAGCAAAAGCTGTAATGATATCAGTCATTTTGGTTTCTGTTAATTGATTTCCAATACACAAACGTACAAATTTGTTTTGACACCAATCTTCATCCAAGTGATGTTGAAGAACAGCATGATATCCTTTTTCTTTTAATACATCAATTAATTGTTGATTATCTTTAGAATTTAATAAAACAAATGGAAGGGACTCATCACCAATCATCTCTACATTTTTTACTTGTTCTTTCATCATTTGGTTGAACTTATTTCTTCTTTCTCTTAACGCAATTCCCATATCAACTCCCTTACTAGCAAATCGTTCAAATGCAATTTTACCAGCACGACAAGTGAAAGGAGGGGCTGAAGCAGAGAAAATAAATCCAGCACCAAGAAGTCGTTGTCTTTCAATCATATCATAATGTCCAACGACAAAACCACCAACAGTATCACACACAAATTCCATAGAACCACAAAGGACATCAACATCATTAACAGTTAGTCCAAGGTGTTCTAATGTTCCTTTCAAAGTTGCACCAAGAGCTCCTATACCAAGAGAATCATCAACAATTAATAATACATTTTTACTTCTTAAAGAAACAATATCATTTAATGGAGCAATAGAGAGGTCATGTTGGAAAACACCTTCTGTTATAATAATAATTTTATTAGGATAAACAATTTTTTGTTTATATTCGTTTAATTTTTCTTGAAGATCTTTTGCATCATTATGATTATATTTTATAGTTGTGGCTCGTGATAATCTACATCCTAATTGAATTGGATAGTTACAATATTCATCAACTAATATAAAATCTCCTTTTTTACCATATACTGGAATTACTGATGTTAATGTATTATTTCCATAACTATAAACTAATGCATCTGTAGTTCCAAAATACTTCATTAATTCTTTTTCTACATCTAAATGTTCTGTTGTAGTTCCATAAAACGCTCGTGGACCACATGAACCACATCCAAAGTTATTAATAACATTAATTAATTCTTCTGTTCTTTCTATATCTTGATTAAATCCATGAATATCATATGAACTTAATTCAACACCAACGGATCTTGTTACTTCTTGTACTATTTTTCTATTATCAGAATTTTCACTTAATAAAGTCATTTCTCTTGGTTCTTTTGGTAATGCCTCAAGTTCAGATAAATCAACTTTTGGTGGATGATAAATAACATTTGGTTGAGTTGTATTTCCAAAAATACATCCTATTTCTTTCATTCCATTAATCATAACGTTGTATGTTTTTTCCATATCTTCATCAGTATGTGCTGCAGAAATACAAAACCTTACACGGCATGATGTTGGTGTACATGCTGGAAATCCTACTCCAACAACAGCAACTCCTCCCTTTAAACAAATACGACAAATGTCTTTAATTTTTCCTGTATGATATAACATAACTGGAATAACTGGTGAATCAGTATCACCAAGAACATGACATCCTGCTTCAATAAGTCTCCTCCTAAAACAAATTGAAGATTTTCTTAATTGTGCAATTCTTTTTTTTCCTTCTTCTGTTTTCATCATTTCTAAACATGAAATAATTTGTTGTGCTTCTACTGGTGACATTGGAGATCCATAAACATATGAATAACAATTAGATCTTAACATTGAAATAGTATTTTTATCAGAGGCAATATACCCACCTGCAGAAGCAAATGATTTTGAGAATGTACCCATTAAAATATCTACATCATCAAAATTACATCCAAGATGTTCAACAATACCTCTTCCAGTAGAACCTAATGCACCAATAGAATGTGCTTCATCAACATATAAATAAAATCCATAAGCTTTCTTTAATGCAATAATTTCTTTTAAAGGACAAAACTCACCTTCCATTGAATATAAACCTTCAACAACAACCATAACTTTCTTTGGTTGTTGTCCATTTTTCATTCCATGAATTTTTAAGTCTTCTAATTTAGCTTTTAAATCTAAAATATCATTGTGTTTAAATACTTTAACTTCAGCATTAGAAGATCTCATCCCAGTAATTATGGAAGAATGATTTAAAGCATCAGAAAAAACAACATCTCCTTTTCCTACTAAAATAGGAATTAATGTAGAATTAGTAGCAAATCCCATTGGTACAACAACAGCAGCCTCCTTATGTAAAAATTCAGCTAACATTAATTGAAGTTGTTCTTGTTCTTCAGAAATTCCTATTTCAGCAGCAAACCCAGTTAAACAAGCTCCTTTTGTTTTTAATGTTTGAATAATTTCTTTTGTAACAATTGGATGTCTTCCACCAAATCCAAGATAATTATATGAACCAAAATTAATAGCCTCTCTTATGTTTCCTTCAATCAATTCAAGATGTTTACCTCCTTCTACAGAAACTTCTTTTCTAATTCCTATAGAAATATGATGTTCAGGTGGTCCACAAAGTGGTCTATTAAAACAGTCATAAGAAGTGGTATAAATCTTTCTAACATAAAAGTCTTCTGGTGTTTCTCCTGTTAATGGAGGTTCAAAGTTATTTAGACCAAGCCAATAAAGACACCAGTCTTTATAATCACTAAGTTTAGCAGACCCTATCATCCAATAATAACCATATTGAGCATGTCTCTCAATACCAATGTATTGCCATAAATTTCCCCATGTAGAAAGTTGATAATTATCGTTGTTTTCCATTGAACTTAAATTTATTTAACGAACTGCCTTTTATATACCCTTAGCCAATCACTAAGATTGAAAACAGACATTATTTTTTGTCTGTTTTAAGTAGCTGCCTCTCAACTCCCTATTCGCAATTTTTTTGGATTTTGCACATGTCTGTTTGTGACGTGTCTTCTTTTTAATCAAGCATAACAATAATTCGAAATTAGTTGAAAAAAGAATATTTCTTAAAGTAATAAATTCATAAGAAATAGAAATAAGAAAATTTTTTTATGAAAGATTTTTTGTGAATTTTAAAAGACTTATGATGATATATTTCTAAAAAAAAAAATAATAATTATAACATAGATATATTATTTTATGAATTAACATCTAATACACATATTCATAAGTAGATGGGTCATCATCTTTTCTTTTCATATATTCTTTTTCGATAAGAAATTCAATACATTCTTTAATCATTATAGTTGATGGTACAAATTTATATGAGCTAATTTTCATTATTTCTTCTTTTAATTGTTGATATCCAATAACTTTTCTTTGTTTCATAATTCTTACAATAATTGCTTGTAGACTAACCTTTCTACTTTGAACGAGTTCTTTATTTATTTGATTTTCTTTAGTGATTTGATTAATTTCTTGAAATCCAATAACGATTTTTTTTCGTTTTTGCTCAGTAAAATAAGATGTTTTGATATGGTTATTTGCAATAACCCCTAATTTAGTTAATACATTCTCTGCCCTTTCAATGTCTTCTTCTTTTATTTTACATTTACATTTCCATTCTGTTTGGTATTGATTAATAAGGTCTAAAATAATATAATAAATTCCTGCCAATATCATCTCATATTTATATTTTCCAATAGTTACTTTAACATTAACCTTAGCTAAATTATTAAGCCATTTTAACTTTTTACTTTTTCCATTTTTTAAATATTCTTCTTCAAATCTGCTTTGAGCCAATGAAATACTTTTAGGGAGCATATCATTTGATAATGAATTTTCAGTTGAAAATGGCCAAATACCTGAAGTTAAAACATTAACATAAAGAGGAGTTATATATAATTCATGAAAGTGAGCATTTAAATTAACACTATTATTAATGTCACGAACCATATGATTCATTTTAGATACATACTCAAATCCACAAACAGAACGAATTCCATCAATACTACTTTTCTCAATATCTTCATCAATACTAACTGTTTTGTTTATTAATCTCCGTGCAAAATAATGAGAATTAAAATGCATAAAAATATCTTTGTTTTGAACTGCTTGTAAAATATTCATTAATTCTTCTATCTTAGTTAATATAACTTCTTTACTGTCTTTTCCTACTCCAACCCCACGTAATAGTTGATCAATATATTGAGCTATAAATTTGGGATGGAGTTCATTATATTTATTTGATGGTGAGTTGAGGAATTGATTTAAACGCTGTTTTAATTCTTCACCAAATAATGCATTTCCATTAAACAATTTTAAAACTTCACTTACCTTTGTGTGACAAAAAATATACCTATTTAATAGTTCTATTCCAATATCATTTGATTCATTACAAGTAAACCCATTTAATGTTTTGTTAAACATAGAAATAACCCACTCACCAAATGAACGAGAAAGATCAGTTAGTAATTCATTAGAGTTAGAACATTTATTAAGTGCTTTATAGAATAAAAGAATATATTCAAAATTTTCTGCTTCAAATCCTTCTTTAAAATGAACTTTTAAAACTTCTATCTTCTCTTTCCATAGTTCTTCACTCATAATTGATGAAATATGATCAAAAGTGATTGAGTCAAGATTACACCCAATCACCTCTTGTTCTTTTTTTAATAAATTAATACCTTCTTTTAAATAATTTTTCATATCAAGTTCTTTAATATGAATGTCTGCCCATTTTTTTGTGTACTTTTTAAGTTTGTTTAAATAATCATTCTCAAATGATGAGACATATAATCCAATAATATCACTTCCTTTAATAGAATGTAATTGAATAAGTGTTTTACAATACTTTTTTATTTCTTTCATTTCATAATTATCACTTTTCCCATTTCTGATTTGTTCAATAATATTGATAACAACTTCCTGAATTTGTTTTTCCAATAAATCAAAAATATTCTTTTTCCATTCAATTTTACCAATATCACTAATCTCTTTAAACTTAGCACTTGATCCATTTTTAATAATTTCTGTTTCAATTGTGTGTTTACTTAAATATTTACAAGCACGTTCAATATAATTAATGCCATTTTCAAATTGTTCAAATTCTTCATTATAACTCTTAAGTAATTCTTGATTTTTATTACTTTGAATAGTAATAGTAATTTCTTTAGCTCTTCGAGTAATAAAAGAATAAATATCATAATATAATCGTTCTCTAAGTCTGTCATCTTGTGAGGCACAAATTGAATAAACTATATTGTACAATAACATAACTTCTCCACTATCAATAACTTCTTTAGATTCCATAATTTCTTTAAACTTACTATATAAAGTGTTTTTGTATTGAGTATATTGTTCCTCAGAATATCGTTGAGTATACAATGATTGAAACATCTCTTTCTTTAACTTTACAGTTCAACTGTGATTTTTCGGTAGAATTAAACTTTTCCTTTCGACTTTAATAACACAAATTATTCTAGTATAATTTGTTTTTAAAAGCAAAAAAAATTGTTATTTTTTCTCTTTCTATTTTAATAGAACAAACTTATATTTTTTAATGGCAGAAGAAAAGAAAGTGATTGCGGAATTACAGTGTAACACAAAAGGGTATCCATCCATTTTAATAACAGAAAAGAAAACTACTTTAGGGAGATGTAACTCGGCATGTGAAATCTCAAATGATACAATTAGTTATACTCATTGTTCTATAATAACGTCAAGTATTGTTGAACTAGTAGGTAGACCAACACAAAGAAGATATTATTTTGTTGATACTTCAACAAATGGAAGTTATATTAATTATGAAAAAGCACCAGCCAAAGAAGCAATAGAAATAATGTGTTTTGATGAAATATCCTTACTTAGACCAAAGAAAGATGAAGGTGCTGTATCTTATTGTTTGATTGATAAAGAAATTATGAAACAAGAAAATGAAAAGTGTCATGTTTTTGATTATTACAAATTATCAAATTTAGTTGGAAGTGGTGGTACTGGGACTGTAAGAAAAGTCTATAAAGGAAAAGAAGTATATGCAATGAAAATACTTCATTATAGTGATTTGACTGATAAAAAGAAATCTCAGATTGAACGTGAGTGTGAAGTTATGTCAAAATTAAATCATCCTAATATTGTTAAATATTACCAATCATTTTCAGGGATTTTTAATAAATATATTGTCATGGAATTTATTGATGGATATGATCTTTTTCATATTGTATTTACAAACAATTTACTTAAAGAAGAATTTATTAAGAAAATAATGTTTGAAATTTTAACAGCACTATTATACCTCCATTCAATAGGTATTATTCATCGTGACCTTAAACCTGAAAATATAATGATACAAAAAGAAAGTTATCAAGTGAAATTAACTGACTTTGGGTTTGGAAGAACTGTTGACGAAACACATAGAGCAGATACTATGTGTGGTACTGATGTATATGCTGCTCCAGAAATTTATCGTGGACTTGTTTATGATGGGTGTAAAGCAGATGTATGGAGTGCTGGTGTAGTATTTTTTGTTATGGCTACAAAAGAATATCCTTTTATGCACAAATCTGATAATAACCCTGATAAAATGATGGTTTCTCATATCGTTAAAGGAGAAAGATATCATTATGATGAATTTGAACAACGGTCCGACCTCTTTAAAGACCTTATCAATAATATGTTAAACATCGATCCTCAAAAACGTTTTACTGTCAAACAATGTCTCAGTCATGAATTTTTCTCAAGAAAAAGAGATAAGACTAAAAATAAATTACCGACAGAATCAAAAAAGTCTCTAAAATAAAAGTCTCTTAAAGCTTAACGAAAATGATATTTGGATTGATTTAATTTGATTGTATCTCATTGATGAAAATGAATATTCTTTATTAAAAACGCTTGTTTTTTGTTATTTAAAAACAATTTAATAAAATAAAATAAATAATTCTTTTTTATTTAGATTAAAATGTTGTTGATAGATTTAATTAATAAGAAATTAATACTTTTTAATTAGAAACTAATAGCAAGAATAATCCCAAAAATATCTTAAAGCTCCAAATAAATAAAATTAAGATCTTTAACAAAAACCATAAAAACCTGAAAAAAAGGAGGAAAATTCACCAACACAAAAACAAAAAAGAGAAGCTTCTAAGAAAAATCGGAAGAACGAACTTGAAAGTGTTTGGCTATGCCACGCGTTCCACCAAGACGTAAAACTCGTAAGTATTGCCAAGAATTGGCTGAACGTAAAGAACAACAAAAAAGACTAGCTTTGTTAAGTCTTAATACCCATGAAGATACTTCTAAAGAAGTAAAAGAAAACAAAGAAGTAAAAGAAAACAAAGAAGTAAAAGAATGTTGTACTTGTGACGTCCAAAATGTGTTTATTGAAAAAGAGATAGAACCTTCCCCAATTAAAGCATCAACTAGTAAATTCCTTAAATCAGAAACAAAAAAAAAGGAAGTACCAGATTTTTTAGATCATCAACATGAAGTCAAAGGCTTTAGTCATAATGAAGAAATAACTTCTATAAAAGACCAAAAAGAAAAGAAACCAAAGAAAAATAAAACTTCCAATACATTAAAAAAGTCAAAAGAAAAAGAAGTTATTGAACAAAGTATTAAAATTGAAAGAACTAATTCTCAACGTTTAATTGAAAATTCAGAAACTTCTGATATTTCAGATTCTATTAAATCACAGACTTTTAAAAATACATTAGCTTTAACTCATAAGAATCTATGTAATCAAGGTAAAGAGTCTTCTGTTAGAATTAAAGAACGTGATAGAAGAATAGTTCAATGGATGGATGAAGCACTTCAATCAAAGACATTACTTCCTTACCCTAATCCTATAACACCTCTTGTTCGTCTGTAAAAAGTTCTTCATAATGTCAAATAAATCTTTTATTATTGTATCTGTTATTTTGTTTTCTTTTATAAATTAAAAAGAAGAAGAAGTAAATTATTAAAAATAAAATAAGTAAAAATTGTTAACATTGCATCAATAAGAAATTGTTTTTGCTTCTAAACAGACTGCAGTCACAATAGTTCTTATTCAATAACCCAAACAAATCACCAGAAACTATCCAAAACCCACCATATGGCCATAATATAAATGCAAGAACAAAAGTAAATGTTAAGAACCATTGATTGAATCGAATCATCATTCCAGGTGTTTTCTTTGTTTGATAACAGAATTTGGTTAATTTAATTTTATCACAAGCATATTCAATAGCAAATGACAAAGCACCAATTAACATAAGAATTGGAGATGTTGTTGAACCAATAAGGATATTAAATTGTCTGAAATAAATTTCAAAGTACTCTGATTCAATTTCAAATTGAGGTGCAATATCATTTTCATCGAAACTATCTTTCCAGCAAGGCATAATACATTTACATATTTTTTTAATAAATCTACTAATAAATGGGAAATGTGCTTTAATAAATGGGAATAATATTCCAAAAAAGTTTGTTAATACTAAATCTGTTAAAACAACAGTAAAGAAAGTAGAACCTGCTGGTGCTAATGGACAACCAACATCTACTTTAACAATACGATTAGTAATATAAATTGACATTACAAGAAAGATTTTTCCAATGAAATATTTAATAGTTCTGTCTTTAACATATCCAATATATTTCTTATGCCTTTCTATAAGAGAAACTAATTGAGCAACAATTCTTAATATTTGATAGAAAACAAATAATAAAACAGATACTAAAATATCATAAAATGAAAATAATGGGAAATTAATTTGTTGCATTTGACTATCAACAAATCTTTGAATACTTTCTTGGTCTGGTTTAAACTTAATAATCACAACTAAAATAGTACAAAAAATTAGTGTAAATACTATAAAAATAAAATATGATATAATTTTCCATATCTTTCTTATAAACCAAGATGATCTTCCTTTTTCAATCATTGAACCATCTTTATCTCTTTCAGTTGGCATATTAATTTGTTGAACAAAGTCTTCATCAATATCCATTAACATTTTTTCTTTCTCATATTCTCTTTTAATAATATTTCTTCTAGTGATATAATAATATAATCCTTGTCCAAGACATACAATAAAGAATAATATATTTGTAACAAAGAAAAAATAGTAATTGAATTGTCCTGATCCATATGCTTCAATATATAATAAAGTTAATGGATTAGAAGTGACTGAAGCAAATTCTGATTGAATTGACCATACAAATACTATTCCTGCTCCAATTACCAAATCAGAAACTAAAACATAATATAAAAAATCAAAGTAAAGTGCAATTCCTAAACCAAATCGTTGTCTTAATACAAAATTTGTACTAAATAAACTCATTGGTTTATTTTTATCTATTTTAGAACAATCAGAAATATTTTCAACTGGTTGTTCTGTTTTATTTTTTACTTCTTCAGACATTTCTATGTCTCCGTCATTACTTGGTTCGAGGGCTTTATCAGTCATAAAAAGTGAAATAGTTATTTACCAGTTTATATTCTTTCTTTTCATTTATGAAATCTTTTTAAAAAATTATAACTTTTAATCTTTTTATAATGAATGGAAAATGAGAGGTTATGATTTTTTTCTTGTCGGAATTGTTTTATTAAAAAAATATTTAATTTTACTTTTTTTTTAATAAATTTGTAAAGAAAAAAATTATTTTTAAGTTTTTTAAGAGAAAGAAATGAAAAGATAATTTATTTGTATATATAACATAAATTTAGTTATGAAGAATAAAGTTAAAGATACCAAGCAATTGCAATGAGTTGTGATGTTTTTGATTCTGTAATTGTTTCAAAGAATTTATGAGACTCTTTATTAAATGAATATAAATCACCCAAATCAACACCTTGTTGTTTTATCATTTCAATAAATGCTATTGCTAATTTTATTATTCCATTAAATACTTTTCCTTCACTACAACAAGTACCACAAATTAATCCATCATAAATAACTGAAGTTAAATGAATATTTAAGTCACGAGCAAAGAAACAAACTAAAATTTTATATATTTGTTGTTTAATAATAAATTCATCATATTTTATATTAAAGTTTTTATCTTTTAATGTATAAAATTTAACTATTTCTCTCCATAAACTTTCAGGATGAAATTCTTTAACTCCAGCAATTGTTTTACATTCACAATAAATATTTTTCATCATATAAATTAATAAAACATAAGTAGCACATTCAATTGTATCAAGAATTTCATTATCTGTTTTTAAATAATTATCAATTGAAAATTCATTGATATAATATTCTGAAAATATTACAAAAAATACTGCTACGATATCTCCCATTCCTTGAAAATATCCAGGATTTGGAAAATGACATTCATACATTCTTTTTATTCTTCTTATTCTTCTTCTTACTTCTTCATGTTTAAATATTTCTTTATATCCTTCTGGAAATAAACGTACTACATCAACATCAATAGTTCTTGCTTGTTTTTTATTTAAATCAAATATTTCACATTCATATGCTTCACTCCAATATTCCATATAAAGTTTTTTTGATTTTATTTGAATAATTTCTTCATAACTACATCTTTCAGTTGCCATACAATACCATACTGGTGCTCTGAGCTCTTTTGGAACTCCATTACTACAATCAAAATATAACTTTCTTTTATCACCTTTTTTTAAATCTTCTATTATATCATAAATTTTACTTTTATTTCCTTCAAATGTTGTTTGTCTTGTAAATGATGATAGAAATTTTTGAACATATGAATTTGGATATTTTTTTTGTAGTACTTTCATTCGTTTTTCTAATTCTTCTTTAATACTCATTGGTTTATTATTTGTTAGTTCTTTGTAAAAATTGAAAAAATTTCTTTTTTTTTCTTTTGATTCAAAATTGAAAAATATTGAAACACTTTTCAAAGTGAAAAAGAAATAATGAAAGATAAAGAAATAAAAAACCAAGAAATGTCAATAATAGAAGAATAGTGAAAATTAATGTCATTTGAATCAGGGGATTTATAACTGTTGTTATCATAACAATTACAATATTAATAGTATGATTTATTTCATTCATTTTCAACATCACAACTATTTTTACAACACTTCAATAGCAATAATACACAATAACATAATAAAGGATAAAGACTCTATAAAGGGTATCAAAATAAATAAGAAATAAAACATATAAGAAATGATAGAAACAAAAATAAAAATAAAATAAATAAAAAATATGATAAATACAGAATATGTAAATATTTATGTTTATATTTTATTATCAATTGTATTCTGTATGAAATATTAATGAAATAAATGTTTTGATGAATCATATTTTTATTATTTTATTTATATGTTATTTATCTATCGTATTTTTATATATTTATTTCTCTGTTTATACTATGTATATCATTGTATTCTTCTTATTATCTATATATTATTATATTTTTCTTATTTTATGTTTTTTCTATTTATATTATTTAGATTTTCTTATTGTTATTCTTTTCTATTTAGTTGTATTTTATTATTTGAATATTCATCTTTATCATTTTTATATTCTTATCTTTTATATCTATTTTCATTTTATATTTATTTTCATTTTATATTAATATTAATTTTATATTTTATACTTTGAATTTATTATTATATCATTTATTATCATTTCTCGTTTTATTTATCATTTATTCTTATTATTCTTTTGTTTTTATATTCTATCTATATCATATATTCATATCATTTTCATTTTTATTTTATTACATATTATATGTTATAATAATAACATAACACTTATGATTGAATATATAATAAATATCATGATGAAATTATCCACATAAATAATAAACATAAAAAATAATAAAATATTTTCAACAATAAAATAATATTAATCATTTTGCATCATTAGATTATACACTTTTTATTGAATATTTCTAATTTTTACATTAAAATACACAATTTATTTCATATTTCTTTTCATCTTTTATTATCTCTTTTGTTTTATTACTCTTTATCTTCTTTCTTTTTATCTTCTCTCCTTTCTACTTTTATTCTTTCTTCTTCTACTTCTTACTTTCTTTATATTCTTTTATATCTTTATATTCTTTTATATCTTTCTTTCTCTTCTTTTTCAATTATTTGCTTTTTTCGTTGCCTATTTAAATTATTATTATAGTTACTCAAATAACTGTTGTTTTGATAATTGTATATTTTTATATATTTATAATTATATTCAAAGTCATATATGAATAAATAGTTACAATAGTTTGTATTTTTTTCTTCATTCATATATCATATCTTATATAAAAACATATCATTTATTTTAAGCAACGTTAAAAATAATCATGTTTTATTATATAATCATATTTTACTATCAATATTGTTTTTTTTACTTTTTAAGCACAACATATATTTTATTAACTTGTAATAACTTCTTTTAATATTACTTACACAAATATGATTAATGATTATCTATTGGTTTGATTCTTATACATTATTAGTTTTGATATGAAAGATTAAAAGAAAATATTTTATTTAAGTTTGAAGAGTCTCTATAATATTATTAAGAATAATTTAATGAAACAAAAGAATAATTTAATAACTTGACTTGAATTTTAGTACAGCTATTACGAAAAAAGTGAATTTAAATTTTTAAAAAGATAGAATTTGTTGCTAAAGATTTTCAAATTAATACTATCATAAAAAGGTTAATGTTCAATAATACATAAAAACAAAATAATCAACTACAAAATGAAATAAAAAACAGATAATGTCATAAATAAATAATTTTAAATTGATGTTAAAGTACTTTGACTGTTCATAATGAAATGGAATTATAAGTAACAAACATAATAAACGATTGAAATATAACAAATACATATAACAAAGTTTAAAAATTTTTAAAGTTTATTGTCATTATGAATATTATTTATTATTAGGTAAGTCTTAACATATTTAGTTAAATGCTAAAAAGATTTTCTCATATCTATTAAAAATACTCAAATTAATTGTGAATAGCTAGAGAATTGTGTCTTTGTGTTTGTTTATATTATAGAAAGAAATTGATAAAAGAAAATAAACAAAAAAGTTGTTTAGTATAACACATAATATAATAACAATAGCAATTATAAAATGTTATTAAGAAATAAAAATGATATAATTCATTCCAAAACTTGAAAAATTCATTCAAAAAAAATGGAAATGGAAGAAGGACCAAGTATTTATGAACGACTACTAAGTATTGAAAAGAAACAAGTAAATATACCAAAGGCACAACAGCCAAACCCAAATAATTCACACGTTATTAAAAGGTGGACAATGACAAAAGTTGATAGACTGGCTAAATTAGAAGAAGTTAATATGGACAAAGCGTCTCAACTACTTGTGGATGTCTCAACACCATCATATTATTACAATAGCAACAAAGTTAATGAAACAATGTTTAAATATCAACCAAATCCAAAACAATGGAAAGGAGAAAAAGGAGTGAAAGAAGGCAAACGTACTCGAGCAGTCAAACCAGGAAAAGTGGTTATTAAGTGATACAAAAGAGAAGTCAATAATATTGAACTTTTTGTAATTGAAACTTTTTTCATTATTTAAATTATGTATGTTATATAAAACATTCTTTTACAACCTTTATTATAAAAAATATTATTGTTTCTATTTAAATCGTTTATAAAAGAGTCTAATGTTTAATAATTCTAAAATTCATTTTATAAATTATAGACTAAAATGTATTATATTATTAAATTACCCTTTTAAAAAACAGTATAGTCATAAATGGTTTGTTTGTAAAAGACAGTTATTTGTTTTGGTTGAAAAGTTATTATAAACTTTACTTTTATTAATAAGATAATAGTACTTATTAATTACTCTCTTCTTTACAATGAAAAATAAATGAATATCCACAACTTTATAAAAGTTAGAAGTGATATTTTCTGCTTATTTATTTAATAAACCGATGAAATTGAAAAATTATAAAGATAAAAACTATCGTTATAAATAACAGAATCATTAAAAGTATTTAAAAGAACTTAAAAAAACAATAAAAAAAGAATAATGGAAGATCAACTTTTTTCATTTCCAATCACGGTTTTGCCTTTTCGTTATTATAATATTCCAAAAGAGTATGAGTATGTGAAGAATAAAGCAGATGATATACTTTTAATAGATAAGAAAATTATTATTGTTTATAGTAAAAATGAAGAACATGTAATTGTAAATGATTCTAAAGATATTTATCTTCATGGGGATATTGATCAATACCATAGAGTTGTTGTTGTTACAAGTGAAGGAAGACTTATTTTTCTTAGGGAAAGAGAAATAAAAAATGAAAAGACATCATATGAAGAATTTGATATTAATTTCTTCTTTCCTGAAGAACTTCGACAACGAAAAGGATGTAAAGTAGTTGGAATTTCATTTTATCATGTTGAGTCATTTGAAATAAAGGCTGTTGTATTTACTAATGACAAATGTATATTTACATTAAGTTTTTTTACTAATCAAATTCCAATCAATGCTAAAACAAAATGCGTGTATATTTCATCTTCATACAAAGAAAGTTGGAATGGATTTGGTGCTATTGAAAGTATGAATGGAATAGTTGTAGTGTGTTGTACTGGAAAGGAAGTTGGAAGAATTGTATTTGATAAGTTATGGCATGGAAGTTATGAGAGTATAGATAAAATTGAATATGATAATAAGAGTAATAAAGGAAGTGTTGAATTAATTAAAAAAGAAGGTGTGTATGATGTCATTTGGAATTCTTCTGAATTATTTAATATTAATCCACATGATAAGGAGATGATATATAAGTTTAATGATATTCTTTCATTTGACCAAACTACAAATGAGTTGATTTTAAAAAAAAATAGTTTGAAACCATTTATTAAGAAGACAGAATTTGAAGAGAAAGTGTTTGTATTAAATACGAACGGAGGTGTAGAAGTAATAGATGATACGAATGGAATAACAACTAGTATTAGAATTGAGGGTAAAGGAAGATGGATGATTAATGATGATAAAACAATGTGGATTTTAACGGACCAATGTTTATATAGAATTATAAAACGAAGTAATGAAGAGAAAGAAATAATTAATTTATTTAAATTAAATGAAATAAAAGATGAAGAAGAGGCTAGAATTTTAATACATAAAGAACTTGATGAATGTCAAGTAAATAGTAAGAAAAAAATTATTTTATATTGTTGGAGTATTATTATGGATATTAAATCTCTTCAAAAAAGTGGAATAGAACGAAGAAAAGAATATATTGAAAGTATTAAAAATACGTTACAGTTATCAATCAAAATGAAAGAAGGAATTGATTATCATATTATTAGATATATTATTGAAATGAGTGGATTAGATGATTTGTTTATTGAATATTGTCATATATGTAATGATATTGAAGGGTATATTAATTATTTAATTAATAAAGAACAAGATGATGAAGTATTTAAAGAAATAAAATCACTTTTTAATTCTTCTTCTTCTTTTAATGTAAGTAATCAAACAATGAAAGCACAATATTTCTTAGAAAAATATTTTAGTATTTTGTATTATAGAAATAATGACAAAACCGTTCAATTCTTATCTTCAGTTGAATTTTGTCTCTTTCCATCATTCTTTACAGGATTGGCTTCATTTAAAGATCAAAAGAAATCAATTCAATTTGCTCATCAGTTATTACTTAAAATTGAATCAAAAAATGGATTTAATCTAGACTTATGTGAATTTATTTTTTGGGGAATGGTTCGTTATTGTACTGACGAAGAACTACTTGAATTTATGAAAGAAAAATCTATTAGACTTGAGTGTGTTTTAAATCTTCCTTTAAAACACTATTTTAAAAATCACAAAAGAAGTTATTTATTTATTTTAGAAAATAAACAAATGACTGAAGAAATGATTGAAGTTTTTATTGAATTAATTAAAGAAGAAAAAAAGTATGAAGATGTAGAAAAAGCAATTGAATTAACTTATAGTATTGCAATACAAGATAAAAAAGAAGATTATTTAATAAAAATATTTAATGCTTTCATTAAAAGTAATTGTGATGAAATAACGGTTATTCAACTCATTAAAAAATACTCAATACCAATTAATCTAGTTATTGACCTAGTTCCTTTTCAATGGCATAACAAAGAATTAATTGAACTATTAACTACATCAATTGAAACAATTGGTAATGAAATAGAAAGAGTCCAAAATGAAATTGACAAAACAATAGAAATAACAAATAGTTCATTTGATTTCAATAAAAGTTTATTTACCTGTATTACAAGTCATTGTAGTTTGTGTAA
Source organism: Entamoeba histolytica HM-1:IMSS (assembly GCF_000208925.1). Lineage (NCBI taxonomy): Eukaryota > Evosea > Mastigamoebida > Endamoebidae > Entamoeba > Entamoeba histolytica. Next base: position 47,646 of record NW_001914879.1, on the reverse strand, counting down.
TGAAATTATCAAAGAAAAGGAACAATTTGTATTATTTGCTTGTGGTCATATTTTTCATCCTTCTTGTATTAAAAAAGAATTCACCAATAATAAAACACCATTTGCTTTAACACACCAAACACAAGTTGAAACTGAATGTCCATTATGTGGAGAACACCAAATTCAACTAATAGACCTTCCATATTTTTCACCATCTTCCTATTGGGAATTATGACTGAACTCCTTTTTATTCATTTAAAAAAAAATTTAATTATTCTTTGTTTTTTGTTGTTGACGTTTCTTAATAACACTTTTCTTTAATACCCATGACAACCATTTCATTCCTAAGGAGCTTACAAAGTCTTTTACAGTTTTTTCAGGTTTTATTTGTTGAAGTCCATTACTAACAAAATTATGTACGTTTTTTGAGTCATCAAAAAATTCATTTGCTGCACCTTCTTTACCAATCATTTGTTTCCATTCTTTCAATGAATTTTCTATCTTTGTTAGTTGTTCAAGTAGATGAGTGGTTTCTCCTTTTAATTGTTGTGATTGGGCTTCATTTAATGATTGAAAAATATCACTCATTTCTGGACTAAGTATCATTAATCCTTTGATTTTTTTTCCAATCCAATCTTCATTTAAAAAGGTGTTAACTTCTTTCCAAGTATATTCAATTGGAATTCCTTCAGTTTTTATGTGTTTCCACATTTGTCCTAAAACATTTTTCATTATATTAATTATACTATCCCATTTTGTATTTATCTTCAACTGCTCTTCATTGTTTTCATTACTACAAGTACCATTTTGATCACATATTGGTGAAGCAAATATTAATGTAATAAATAAAAAGAGAATCATTCTGTATTATTTTTAGTTCTTCTTTAATGAAAAAAAAAAGATCTAATAATAGATATATCAATAAATTGATTTTATGATTATTGAGAAATGATTATTTCTGTTTTTATTATGTTTTATTTTGATGGTATGTGATTTGTAGTTTTTCTCTTTTATTAAATTGATCTTTTGTGTAATTTATTAATTATTTCATATTTCTGTTGTTGTTTTTTGTGTGTTTGGTTTTGTTATTTCTAATTCATTTGTATTGATTTTATTGTGTATTTGTGTATTTTATTGTTATTATACTGTTTATTCTATTGGTTTGATTTTTCTTGGTTTTTATTGGTAGAAATGATTTTCTTTTTATATTAAATAATCTCCATTTCTTGTTGTTATTTTATTATCATTAAGTATTCTATTTCACTTTTTGATATATTCTTTCAATTCATTTAAATACCATTTAATTCATTTATTAAATTTTCAAATACTTTCATTACATCATATTTTCTTTCATTCATTTCTATTCCATTCATTATTTCATTAAAATTATTCTTCTTACAAAACACTTTCTTCTTCATTCTTTTTATTATTCAATTTTATTCTTTTCATTTTTGTTTCTATCATTTCTCTTATTCCGGTGTTTGATATTTATATTTTAAATATATTCTTAATAATTCACACATTCATCTCGTGATGATTATTAGTCATAGCCATTGTTATTTCATTTATTGTATAGCATATAATCTTTTTTTTACATAACTAAAAAAACAAAAAAAACACAAAAAAAATTGAATTTGTTTTAAGTTAGATAATGAAAGGTTGTAAGTATGTCACAAATGGTTCTAATGAATGATAGTTTGATAAAGGAAATTCCTTTAAACACACGGAATATTTGAAAGGATTTAAAACAATTAATGATAGTAATTCAGTGATTACTTCTTCATCATTATTTTCTAATAATGTTGATATTAACGAAGGTTCAATATCAAATCCAAATAACATTTGTTGTGCTATTATTCGAATTAAATAAACTAATTGTTTATTTGTTAATTGTTCTCTTTTATCAATAAGTTGTAATAATAATGTACTGTCTAATTGAGTGTCATTAATTAAAGAAAGAGAACAAAGTGCATTTGGATAATTAATACTTAATACTAATAAGTCTTTATTTTTTAATGTTACACATTCTCTTCCAATTCCTTTTGTCATAAATTGGTTAACTGCATTTAATGCATTTTCATTTCCTTGAATTGCATCTTCAAGAATATATTTGAGTAATGGTAATGATTCTTCACAACAATTTTGTTTAACAGCTTCAATAATTTCTTCTTTGAGTTGGTTATTCTTATAGAATTGAATAAGATTATTAACTCCATTTTTCAAATATTCATGGACAAAACATTGGTGTTTGAGAAGAACCTTAAAATGAGAAACACTTTGTTCTATTAATTGTTTATTAGAAAGTAAATCTGCTAATGAAGCAACTAATCCTTCATTATCTATAACACTTTCTGATTTATTTAATAAAGTAGATAAAGCAGAGTGAACTGTTTTAACAAAAATAGGATTTGAAGTGATAAGAGAATTAAGTAATGGTAAAAAATAAGGAAGTAAATCTATTGGGTCAAGGGTTAATGCTAAAGAAATAAATTGTTGTAAACTTTTTGATTGTACCAAATATTCTTTTAAGTTAGTTTTAATAATCATTGAAGAAAATTCTTTTGGACATGCAGTCATAATAATAGAAAATAATGGTAATAAATCAGTTCTATGTAACTTAATTAATAAGGGAAGAATTTTATTTAATGAAGGAAGAATATTAATAATTGTTACATCTGGAAGTATTTGTTCTAAAATATGGAATGTAGATAATTTAGTTTCTTCTGGTAATGATGTTGTAAGTAATTTGAATAATGAACGAACTAATGGAACTGATGGAGAACGGGTTGAAATAATTTCTAAAGCTCTTGTTACTAAGTCAATATCTCCTGTTTTTAAAAAACTAATTAAAACTTCGTCAGTGAAATAATAATAAAGTTTATATAAAGGAATAATAGTTGTTGAGATAGAAATTAGTTTTGCTAATATTTGAGTTGAGGCATATGTTAGATTTGATAATGCAGGATAAATTAAAGCAGATACAGAAGGGTCAACTGAAGTTAATTGTAATAATAGTAAGAGACAATTTGATTTTGTAGAATTTGGGATTCTATTAAACGGAATTAATTGAATAACTGGAAGTAATATTGGTAAATGAGAAGGATGTAATGTTGATAATGTTAAAACTAATTTAATACATTCTTCAAAAAGAAGTACTTGATTTGAATTTGATAAAGAATAAACTGAAAATAAAAGAGATATTAATTTTTGTTCTATTTGTCTATATAAAATACTTCCACAGGTTTGAGGTAATGAAATTAATTTATTTAAACATTTTATACATTCAATCACAATTAAATGATCATCAGAAGTAAAATATAATTGACAAACAATATTAGCAATTGAATATTTTTTTATTTCATCACAATAACTTATAATCATATAATTAGATAATAATTGTAAATAACATATTTTAATTTCTGGCTTTGCTGTAAATATTCTTAATACTAAGAATTGCATAAAATTTTCAAATCCATTAATTTGAACCGAATGTAATAATGGTAATATGGTTTGGTCTTTACATAATAATAATACTAATGTTTCTAAACTTATTTGTGTAAATTGTGTTTGAAGAAGATATGTTCCTGCAATTTTATGAATAATTCTTTGTAATAAAATTCCACTTTGAGTTTCTCCAATAAATAATGGAATTAATTTTAATACTTCTTCATTACATTCACTTTCAATACTTTGTGCTATTGCACTAAATAATCCTTTATTTATTAATAATTGTTTTTCTCCCATTTGAAATGCTTTAAGAATAACTTTAGCAGCTCCTCCACGATATTCTGTTTGAAGTAGTGCAATCAAATTATCATCGGTTTGTTTAATCATTTCAATTATACTTTCTGATACTAACATTAATTCTAATGCACTTTTAACGCATTCTTGTTGTTTGATACAATTGACAACAATAAAAATATAATCTGTCATATCTTTATTTATTCCTCCAAGAGCCTTCATTGCACCAAGCCATTGTTCTCTGACCTCATTATTTTCACTAATTGTTAATAATGTACTAACACATTCTTTCAATTTTGCTTCAGCTACTATATTTAACCCAATTCCTATTTTGTCTGTAATGACTGAACGAAGAAGTAATGGCACAGCTCCTATTTGAATTAAAGATGTTATAAATTCTTCTTTTTGTGGTGAAGATAAAAAAAGGCAACATTTTTTTGATAATTCTCCTGTTAGTGCATGTTCATCAGTTAATAAATGAGCAATTAATTGCATATGTCCTTCAAAGAATGATGTGTATTGTGAATCAATTAAATTGATAGTAATTTGTAATGACTCAGCAGTTGGAATAAGACATGATAATATGTTACTATTTAATAATGCAAGGCGTTGTGTAGGATTAAATGAAGAGAAAGTTAGAATACCAAGTATCATAGAGTTAGGTAATAATTGAATTAAGTCATAAATCATTACAGAGCTCAAAACAATATTTTGTTTCTTCATTGAAGATATTAATGCCATTGTTATTTCTGGATGAAAATGATATTGGGATAATGCCAAACGAAGGATATGACTTTGATATAATTGTTGAGACATACTTCTTGGTAATGATATTAATTCAAATAATGTAGATGGAAGTGGAAGTTTTTCTATAACAACTGCCAATAATAAATAAATACAAAGTTCTATTATTCTTCCATCATCTGAAGTTGATCCTAAACGTCCAAAATAACTTAATTCTTTATCTGTAAACCGAATAAATGTATGTTGTCTTAATGCAACAAGAAGATTTAATACAGATAAGCAACAAAATGGATGTTTTAATGCAGTTAAAATTGCTGAAATCATACCACTTTCAATGATTACTTTTGGAGGGAATGTATTAATTGAATTTGCTGTAATTAATGTTTGAAGTCCAAGATTTGCGTCTTTGTAATTTGATGATTCACAGTATGTTAGTAATACCCCAAGACATTTTCCATCTTGATGATAATTACAAAGAATACATTTTTGATTATTTAAACAGTCATTACCAAAATACCTTCTACAACATTTACATTGTTGTTTTTGATGTTTTAAATATCCAAATTCTTTTCCACATGGACAAATATTAGTGTTTATTGCAATTTGTAGTGGTGGATAATTAAAACTCTTCTTAATTTGAGCATAAGGTAATGGAACACTTAAATTTACTTTGTCTTCAATTAAACTAAAAAGATTAATATTTGGTTTAATCTTTTTATCTGAAGAAAGAATAACTTCATTATCCTTTTTAATAGTTGGTGTGTTAGATTTTTGTGACGGTTGAAAGAAGTCATCAATGACTTCAAAAGTATCTTTTAATTCGTTTGATACTGTTCCTGATGAAGTTAATAAAGAGTCGCCAGTTAATTTTGGAGTTGAACTAATAATAAATGGTGGTGGTTTTTTAAACTCAACAAAAGTAGATTGGATTGATCCAGGACTTCTTTTTGGTGTATCAGGACTTTTATTAGAGTTGAGAGTTTGTTTATTTAAATTATTTGGTTGAGAATTTATTTGTTGTTGATATACATTTTGAGGTAAATGCCAATGGGTAGTTTTATTTTTGTCATCAAGGTAATAGACTTTTCCATCAGTGGTATATGCAATCCTCCATCCAGGTGGAAGTTGATAAGAAGAATACATGATTAAATGACAAATTTATCGTTTTTCTCTCTGAAATTTTTGTTTAATATAAATTATAGTTTGGTTATAATTTAATCTAATGTATGATAATTAATAAAATGAAAAATACTCAAAACAATTAATTTCTATGAATAAACCTTTTAACACACTCTTTCTTACTCAACCTATCACCAATGACACTAACAGATTATTGATTAGTATTCACCCAGTTCATATGGCTGATAGTAAAGTAACTATTGGAGATTATGTTGAAATTAGAGATAACCACACAGGAAAATTATATGGAGTTTTTGAAATACACCCACAACCAAGTGCAACAAGAAATAGTTTGTCTTTCTTTATAATAATTAAATACAAACCCTAAATTAATTTATTAGCTGTGTACATTTATAAATCACATGGAATTGAATGTGGTTTACAATCATCTTGTAAAGTTAAAATTATTCCAATTACTAAAGCAATTCCTACTCTCTCTTTATTAAAATTAAAAACTTCACTTTCTTCTCAGTATTATCCATTAATTCTTCATCAACTTAAATCAACTCCTTTACACCCTGAAATTAAACCAATAATATCAATTAATGGTGATCCTTTAGAGCTTGATATTGATATTCAAGAACTTTGTTTTATAAATGAAGATACATTAATACAATCAACATTACATTCTCCATACCCAATCTTTTACTCACATATAGTTCAATCAATTCTATGTGCTTTAAAAGTAACACCTCCAAATTCACTTGCATTACGTTCTTTCAATATTTGTGGTCCAAGTGGAACGGGAAAAAGTGTTCTTGTTCATCAAATTGCAGAACAAACTCATCGTAATTTGATTGTTGAATTTAATGTGAATGGTGGTATTAAAGAATGTTTACAACATGACATCCAAACTGTTTTATCTCATCCACATGACTCAATCCTCTTAATTGATAATATTGATCTTCTACCTAATGATTGTTATATTATTTTACGTCAACTTGATTTTAGTGATGTTTTATTATTAACAACATCAGTAACAAAAGTAAAATATCGATTTGATAGAATTTATAATACCTCAGTTCCATCACCCTCAGAAAGAGTTCAATTAATTCATCAATTAATTCCTGAATTAGATTGTACAGAGTTAAATGAAATGATGTCAGGATATACTCACAAAGACATTGCTACTGTTATATCACAATCAGATAAGTCTCTTTCAACATTAATTCCTCTTATCAAGAAACATCCTCCAAGTGGATTAAGTGAAATAACTTTAAATATTCCACAAGTTTCTTGGGATCAAATAGGTGGTAATGAAGAAATTAAACAACGCCTTAAAGAAGCTGTTCAATGGCCATTAAGATTTAAAGAACAATTAGATAAATTTCATGTTAGACCTACCCGTGGAATACTTTTACATGGACCACCAGGAAATTCTAAGACCATGCAAGCCAAAGCATTAGCATCAGAAGCTAAATGTAATTTTCTTGCTGTTAAAGGACCAGAAATGTTATCTAAGTATGTTGGAGAAACTGAAGGTAAAATTAAAGAAATTTTCATGAAAGCTAGACAAAATGCACCATGTGTTATTTTCTTTGATGAAATAGATGGTATGCTTGGTGTTGCTAGTGAACGTGGAAAAGTAGGATATGGAGATAGAATGTTGAGCCAGTTTTTAGTTGAAATGGATGGTTTAAAAGAGACAAGAGTCTTAGTATTAGCAGCTACAAATAGACCAGACCTTTTAGATGAAGCGTTATTAAGACCAGGAAGATTTGACAGAATTTTATATGTTGGATTACCTGATTTGGATACAAGAAAACAAATAGTAAAGATATATGCTAATTCTGTTAATACTGAACTTTGGGCAAATAATTTTAAAGGTTATTCAGGAGCTGAGATAGCTGGTATTTGTAGAGAAGCTGCATTAGAAAGTTTAAGAAATAATAAAGAAAATATTGATGAAACAAGTTTAATGGCAGCTTGGATGAAATATGGATTACCTCAAACTCAACAAGAAGTTATTAATCTTCATTTAGATTTTCAAAAAACACATAAGATGCAAGGATTTTAAGATATTTTTAATAAATGATTAATTGTGTTTATTGTGTTTTGTTGATATATATATTTTACTACTTAAATAACAATTATTTGAGAATATTTATAATTTCATTTATAAAATAAAAATGAACGTACTCTATTTAATTGACTATGTATTATCGTCAAATATCATTATCTTCTTTTGTTTAATTAATTATTCAAACAGACATAATACTCTTTCAAACTAATCACTAAATTAAATAATAATAATAATTTTATGTAATAACCTAAATGACGTTTACTTTTCTTAAATTTTTATGATAAACAAATATCAAAAAAAAAACACATTATTTGACAATATATAAAAAAGTAACGAATAATTCAACTTTAAAAAGAAAGATTTAATTAACTTTAATATAGAAAGAATATTGAAAGATAATTTTTCTGACTATTACAAACATTTCTTGTAGAGTAATAAAACATCTTAATAAATTCTATCATAAATGAAAAAATCAAAAAAAAAATTGATAAAATAAAATTATTATTTGTGTTTTGTTATTTTAAAACAAACAAAATCCTTAAAAGAACTTTAACAATCAAGCATTTAATTGTTTTATTAATTTTAGTAAAAAATACTTTTAAATGAAGTGTAATTGAAATATTTATAGTATGTGAATAACTCATTAATAAAACTAGAAGAAAATGTTACTTAATTTAGTACAACATATTTAATTCATTCATTTTTCGGTATTTTGTTCTTTTTTTTTTATATAAAGTTCTTTTCGCTCTCATTTTTTTTTATTAACTTTAATCTTTTTCATTACTTCCTATATTCAATTATAATAGTTTATACTACATGAATGGATTAGTATAAGATATTAGAAATTATCACAGGAGAATGTCTTTGAACAACAAACATTTTGTTAAGGAACTATAAAAGAAGAATCTATTAGTTTGTTTTTGTTTGTTATTTCGATATTATTTTTGAATCGTATATTAAAATAAGTAATTTTAGTAAGAAATGAAAAAAAATGAATTGTTATACTTATGTAACAAATGAATAACCAATGAATTATGTATCTAAAAAACAGGAATTGTTTGTTGTAAACTCACTTATTTTGATAAATTATGTTATATTTAGATTTTCTAATTCTATCAAAATAAAATTAATGTATTGTTAATAAACCTGCAAAATCTTCTTTATTGTTTTTTTTTGAAAGAAAATATCATTGGATTAGACTTATGAATATAAGTCAACCAAAGTCATAGTAAATAAATATTTTTCTTTATAACATGACTTTAATAAGTACAAATTAATAAATTAATAATTATATATCTCTTTTAAAAAAAAACTGTTTTTTCTTGATGTAAAATTCTCAATAAAAACATTTCTTAAGAAAATCATTTAACTATTCCAAACATTCTATATGTTAGTATTTTGTACTTCAAAATAATTGATAGAAGAACTTTTAATTTTTAATACCAATGAAATGCCTTTTGGTTATTAGTCTTTTAATTTTTCCTTTTGTTCAGTCAAAGTACTTTATTACATTCTATGATAGTTATATTCAAGTACTTAATGAAGGACATTGTTATTATATTGAATCTTTAAAACAAAGTTTTAAACCTTATTTTAGAGGAGAAACAATGATAAGTGAATTGTACAATGACCTTAATTGTACTATTTTCATTGGAAATTCAAGATTAGAAGATATAGGGTATTATATGATGTCTGTTTCTTTTATTTATGCTGATTTTCTTCCTGATGATTTAACTGCAAATTTAAAATTTGGATGTAATAAAACATATGGAATTAACCAATATCAATTAACTGGTTGTGTTCATTTAGAAGATACTAGCTATTATATCAATCAATCAGTTGAAAATGATATATTTATAACAAGTTACTACTCAGAACCAACTTGTACAACACTAGTTAATAAAAGGGAAGTTTCTTGTTCATCTTGTTTCTATGACACAATTTATAAAGTTGAAAGGACTGTTGATTGCTCACGTATTTATAAAAAAAAGTAATAATCTATCTTTGTTTCGTGCTTTGTTTATAATTTTTAGCTTAGTATCTACTTTCATTCTCTATTTTTTTTCTGATTTTTTAATTTATTTTTACTCTGTTGTTATTTTTGTTCTTCTTATTTTGATATTCATTCTTTAGTTAACTTTAGAGAGATTCGAAGATTGATGTTAGAAACACCATAAACTTTAAAAAAAAATCAAAACATTGAATTACCAATTATCATTTGTTTATGGCAATATTGTTCATGACTAATTAGATTATTATTAATATTTATTATGAGTGATTATTAAGAAAGTGTTGATTATTATGGTAGTGTTATTTATTTATCAACACTCAAATATATTTAATAATGATAATTTTGAATTGAATATTTAGGTATTGTCAAGAAAAAGTGATTGATAAGGTATTATTCATATATTCTCCTTAAAATAACATTATAAAGAATGAAGAATTTTAATATTCATTAAATTCAATATACAAATCAATACCAATTTAAATAAAGAATATTTAAGTCGTTGATGTTTAAAAAGGTTGTAATTCAAAAGAAATAAAGTGAGTTAAAGAAAGTGAAATACTCACATCTCAACACAACAAAAACATAATCATTGGGTTAGTCATAATTGATTTGTTTTTATTCTTTATTAATTCTTTAGGTAATATTACTCATAAAAGTCTTTTGTATGATATTATATTATTGAATTAAATAGTCTAATCATTCAAAAGAAAGGTTTGTCCATAACTGATACTAACAAAACTTAAACAAAAAGGAAGTAATTTTTTACTTATTTTAATTGAAAAATAAACGAGAATTAATTATAACCTCAAAAATATAAACTTTAAAACAAAATGACACTTCACCTCAAACTTTCACAACTTGATGGATATTCTATTATGATTGTTAGTAAATATTTCATGCTTTCATCTGATTTTATTAATATTATTTGTGTATGTAAAAAATTTCAAGAAACATTAGATAAATTTCATTTTAATCCAATTCAATTAACAATAAAAAACAAGTCTCTTTTTAAAAATATTGAAACTCAATTTGTTTATTCTCAAAATGATTATTTAATCCCTTTTATACAACAACGTCATTATGTATATTGTTCTTACTTACAATATCAAAGTCTTATTAATAACTCATCTTCAATAATATATACATTTGGTCCATTAGTTTATACTCAACAAGATGTAAATAAATTAGGCATTCAAATTCCAAAAGAAGTTAAAATTTTAGGAGAAAATTGTTTCTCGGAATGTTTTAAATTTCACTCATTTGAACTTCCATCCCAAATTATGGAATTATCAAAAGGTTGTTTCAGGGTTTGTGATTTTTTAAAATCATTTACATTTAATTCAATCATTGTTTCAATACCTGATAATTGTTTTGAAGAATGTATCTTTCTTAATGAAATTATTATTCCTGAAAATATTAGGAGAATAGGTGACTGTGCTTTTAAATTGTGTAAGTCATTGTCTTCTATTTCTTTTAAAGGTCCTATTGATATTATCGGAAAATATTGTTTTTATAATTGTAATAGTTTGAAATATATTCAAATACCTTTGGGAGTAGATTATCTTGACGAAGGAACATTTAAAGGTTGTAATAAATTATCTGCTATTGAACTTCCTTCTTCACTTCATCACATTGGTATTTCATGTTTTGAAGATTGTTGGAATTTAAAAATGATTCAATTAAATAATTCCATAAAAACACTTGGAGTTCGTTCTTTCTGTAGTTGTGTTCAGTTAAAATCTATTACATTCTCTTCATCACTACAACTATTACCTTCAAGTTGTTTTGAATATTGTACTTCTCTTAAAACAATTACTCTTCCTTCTTCTCTCCTTTCACTTCATGATTTTTGTTTTTATCGTTGTTCTTCTCTAGTCTTTGTATCTATCCCTTCAACAGTAACATCACTTGGATCTTCTTGTTTTGATTCTTGTACTTCATTGTCTTCTTTTTCTCTTTCTTCTTCCCTTGAAATTCCTCAAAGTACCTTCAATAATTGTCCACTCATTGATGTAACAAAATACCATTTCCTTCCTTCTTCTACTCTCCATTCAAAAACTAAGAAAAGTAAAAAGAGTATAAAATTAGATTCTTGTATTTTAAATTGATTTTTCTTATTTAACTTTAAACAGGTTTTATTAGGCTACTTGTTCTTTGTATAAGATATATTAAGAATGTATGACACACAACGTTTTTCAGAAAAAAATAAATGCCAATTAAACATTCACCAAATAACTATCTTATTAATATCTTTTTTAAGTAGGAAATTTATTTCTCTGTTTCTTTTAATATGAGTATTTTATTTCAATTCTCTTCTTTATTTAAACGGTTTCTATCAGTTCTTATGTTTCAGTTATTTCTAAATTTTAATTATATTAAAACTAGTCTTATCTAAATATTTTTAGTATTTATTTTATCATTTAAATATTAAGTGTATTATGATTCTTGGTGTTGATATACAAAATAATAAACAACAGATAAAAGTTATATCATAGTTATTAATGGAAATACTATTCATAATTTTGAGAATAAAAGTAGATATAATAATGTATTAATAAGAACCAATAGAATATTTTAAATTATTAATTTAATTAGAAAAATAATACAATATAACAAAAATGTTGTATTAACATTTTGATTTTAATCAATGTTATGTACAGTTAATTATTATTCATTATCAAAACATAATAAAAATAAATTTAGAAGATAATAATATAAAATGAAGAGTAATAAAGACAATAACTTAATAAAAATAAAAAGAAATTGTTTGAAAAAGAAATAGTAAAAATAAAGAATGAGTAATAAAGTAAAAAAGTCAGTTTAATAATTTAAAAAAAGAAATAGTATAATGTTAAACAAAGAAAGTGTGTTATTATATAAATAAAATGTAAATATTAATATATAATATTTATTTAGTTGATTTTCATTTGATTTAAATAATTTGATTGGTTATAAGTGTGTATTTAGTTATGAGTATTGTTCTGTTTGTGTTTTTGTTTTAAAATGGAAGAAGTGATTGGTAGTCATTTAATGATTGATGTGGTAGAAACACTTCTATATGTTCATTTATCATTTGTTGATAGAAATAAGAATTATCAATAGTATTTAAGAAATATTAAATATAAAATGTTTGAAACAAAAGTGAAATATATGAACAAGTTATTAAAGAGGAGAAAGAAGAAATGATAAGAAAGAAGAAACAGAAAGAAGAATAAAGATAGAAAATGATGAGAAATAAAAATAAATATCAAGAAGAATAAAATAAATGGAAATGAAGAAATAGGTTATATCTAACAATGAAATAGAAGAAATGAAAATAAAAGAATAAAACATAAATGAATTGAATCAAATAATGATAAATTGAATGTTAATACAATAAGAATTGATAAATAACAAAGAATAAAATATATAAACAATAATAATAAAGATTTGAAATGAAATAAAAATGAATAATATTTAAATATAAAAATGATGAATGTTATTTTGTAAATAATTCAAAATCAAATGTATTTTCATTAAAAATGAAGAAATTGATATTAAAGAAGAATAATAACCATTCTTTAATTATATAAACAAACAATTGATTGATATTTTCATTTTCATTTAAGATGATATTCTTATTTATAAAGAAAATCATCTTATGAATAATATCCATTCTCATTTAAATGAATAGAAATACACTTATTTGAAAGATTATCAAGAATATTTCAAATGAAAATAAATCATAATAAATGATTAAATATGGATTATTTGAAATACAACAATATAAAATGAAAAATTAATTTTATGAATTTCTTCATTTTATCTGAGAATTAAACATCATCTTATTATTATTGTTACAAAACTAACAATTCATTTTACTCTTTCTTGATATATAAAATCATATATGATGAAATTTCAATTTATCAACATATGAAATACTAAAATTATCCCAACATATACTAAATATCAACCATATTTAACAAATACTAACTAAACCAAACTATAATCAATAAGAATGAAAATCCAATAAAAATAACATGAATAATTTAATCATTTTTTTTCTATCATTTTATTGTTTTATTTCATTATGAATATTATGAATATGATAATAGAAATAGTAATAATAAATTAAATGATTTACCAAACATAACATCGTGTTTATGTTGTTATTTTTATTGTTTGTTTTATTCTTGCTTCTTATATCATATTTCATTATTATTCATATTACTTATTCCAAAAAACAATAGCAAAATTAAAAATATTATAATAAATATGATTAATAAATTATAATAGTATTATTTTTTATTATAAATAAAATAAAGTCTTGTTTTATCATATTTTCAATATATTTATTATTAAATTCAATAAAAATTAAAATAAACATAAGAGTTTATTCATTCGATGATGTTATTAATTACTTAATTCGTATGTTTATTTAATTTTATGTATTAAGTGAAAAATTGATTATATTCAATAAACAAAAAAATTAATAGAAATTAATTCTATTTATACATAATTAATTACTTTTATTTTATGATTCACATTTATATCTAACTACCAAATAAAAGAATAAAATAATCCAAAATAGCACGTTACTGAATAAGAAAATATTTCATTATCTGTTAATATAAGAATTAACGAGATTTATTAGAATTGAAGATGATCTGATTATTTTTTTAATAATAGAATAAATAATGTAATTTATTTTTTTACTTAACTCACCAATTCAGAAATTGGATAAAACGAGATAAAAAAGAAGAAAATATTTTATAAAGAGAATAAAGAGAAATGAATAATTGTTACAAGAGAACGAATACTTTTCTGATATATGCAATACAGTTTTTAAATTTGATAATGGGAGGTGTTATTTAAGAGGGGTTAATTCCAATAAAAATGAGAATAAAATGAGAAAATATTTATAATATTTAAAATAAATTTTTGTAAGTCTAAAAAGAGTTTTTGTCTCTCGTAAATTTATTTAAACAAGAAAAATTTTATTGTCAGAGTTATTGGCATAATTATACAACATAATATGACTTTTATTTAATAGAGTCTTTTTCTTTTTACTTTGTTGTGAATATTCAAACCATCATTAAAGAAGAATTACACGTACTTATTAATTGGTAAAGTATGTTTACGCAAAACTAGAAAGAATTATTTATTGAGAAGTTTGTGAGTGGAAAAAAAAGAAAAGAAAAATGATGATTTTGAATGAACGAAAATTAAAAAGAAAAATGAAACACCAAAATTCTTTTTAAAGACTAAAATATCAATTTTCAGTTCATGAGCGAGCCAATAGTATTCAAGAGCATTTCCATTCTCACTAATAAAAAGTTTAAAGAAGTCTCAATTGAAGAGCCTATTACAACACCGTTTGGAAGTATTTTAATGATCAATGAGAAAAAAGTAATTGAATTACCACGAACTATTATGACATTTAATATTAATATGTCACTTATTCCGAAAGAGATGAATATAAGTAAAGAACAACTTTCATTGGCATTTGAAATTATTTATGATAAGGAATATCTCTTTTTTTGTAAAACAAAAGAAGAATTTAGACATTGGGCTAAAATTATAGGACTTGGATGTAAAACTTATGGTGTTTTTTGTTTTCCTCTTGAAGCAGTTGTTAAAAAATCACGATGGAGAGTACCTAATATTATTTATCGATGTATTGGATTTCTTAAAACTCATGACGCAATTAATGTAGAAGGTATTTTTCGAATGAATGCCCGTGTTGGTAGAATAGAAGAAATGAAAAAAATGGCAGATGATGATGAAGATATCCATTTTGATGAAAAGGATACATGTTATCTTGCTACTTCATTATTAAAGGCATACTTAAGAAGTATGGTTGAACCATTAATACCTTATGAATATTTTGAATATTATATACAATTACCTGAAGGAAATGTTGATAGTAAAAAATTTATTAATTCTTTAACTGAATCACACCAAGACACTTTATGGTATATTGGAGAATTTTTAATGGAAGTTGTAAAGAATAAAGAAGTTAATAAAATGGATGAAACAAATCTTGCAACATGCTTTGGTCTTGTGTTCTGTGATAATCCCCCATCATTAGGTTTAACTGAACTTGAATTTACCAAGAAAGCAATTCAATCCTTTGAATTTTTATTACGTAATTTTAAATATGCATTTAGTGACGTCAAAAAAAGGAATATAGCTCAAGGAATTGAACCACCTCAATACCCCGCCTTCCAGCCATTAGTTCATCTTCCTTTTGATATCCTAATTGAACAAATCAAAATGGAACTTAGAGACATCAAAAAATCTCGAAGAATGTCAGCTACTTATTTGACTGATAAAAGTACTAGAAGAAAGAAAGTTGGTGGCTCATTGTCTATCGCTTCAACTACCTCCGCTGTTAGAAAAGAATATTTAAAGACAAAATATAAAAAAAGTAATGGTTCTTTTGCTGATTTAAGTCTTTCATCAAAATTTGGAAACAACAGACCATCCTAGGTCTTCCCGGTTTAGTATTTCTGGTTCTAAGTCTAAAACAATTCAAATTTCATCTCTTTCAAAGCAAAGCCCTTCTAATATGAACCAGCAGAAACCCTCATCTCTTAATGTACCTGTTGAACATTCTTCTTCTATATCTTCTCATCAGCTAACAAAACCACCATCTACAGACAACGTTATTCCAGAACCACCGCTACTTCACGACTCTCTTAAAAATACGGAATTGTCACATTAAATCTTTATTTTTCTTATTTGTTAATTCACATTCCTTCATTGTGTACTTTTTTTTTAATTTTCTTTCAAAGCTTTTGATATACACCCAAAATTATTTAGGTTTATTAAATGATTGATAGTTGATTTAGTGTGTTGAACTATTTTGGCATTTACTTTTAAACTCTTTTATATATTAACATTGTTCTTGATAAAACAAGTTCAAACAGTAGAAGATTTTTTATTGTTGTGTATTGTACCTTTTATTTACATTTTGTTTGTTACAATAAATAACGTCTTTTTAACACATATCTTTTTTATTCTTATAACTCTTATAGTAATATATTTTTTGGTTCAAATTGTACCTCTGTTGATAATTTCCATGTTAATTATTTTTTTCATTAACTTATCTCATTTCTTTATGATTTATTTTTTTAAATAAGTATAAATATATCACTATTTAATAAGTTAAAAATTATGTTATGCAACCTTATTAAACAACTAATATTTTTAAGCACAATATGTCTTATTATTAAAGAATACCACTATCTTTTACTTTTAGTAAATATACTCTTTTCAAAAACAAATATGAAGAGACTTTAACTCAAAATACTATCTAAATCTATTCATTATACTTTGCTTGTATTTGAATAAACTCTGTACCAATATTCCAACACCAATCAATGAATATATTTTGTAATAAATTAAAAATTTCAAATTTTTTTTTGGTATATTATCATATTCATAATATTCATAATGAAATAAAACAATAAAATGATAGAAAAAAATGATTAAATTATTCATGTTATTTTTATTGGATTTTCATTCTTATTGATTATAGTTTGGTTTAGTTAGTATTTGTTAAATATGGTTGATATTTAGTATATGTTGGGATAATTTTAGTATTTCATATGTTGATAAATTGAAATTTCATCATATATGATTTTATATATCAAGAAAGAGTAAAATGAATTGTTAGTTTTGTAACAATAATAATAAGATGATGTTTAATTCTCAGATAAAATGAAGAAATTCATAAAATTAATTTTTCATTTTATATTGTTGTATTTCAAATAATCCATATTTAATCATTTATTATGATTTATTTTCATTTGAAATATTCTTGATAATCTTTCAAATAAGTGTATTTCTATTCATTTAAATGAGAATGGATATTATTCATAAGATGATTTTCTTTATAAATAAGAATATCATCTTAAATGAAAATGAAAATATCAATCAATTGTTTGTTTATATAATTAAAGAATGGTTATTATTCTTCTTTAATATCAATTTCTTCATTTTTAATGAAAATACATTTGATTTTGAATTATTTACAAAATAACATTCATCATTTTTATATTTAAATATTATTCATTTTTATTTCATTTCAAATCTTTATTATTATTGTTTATATATTTTATTCTTTGTTATTTATCAATTCTTATTGTATTAACATTCAATTTATCATTATTTGATTCAATTCATTTATGTTTTATTCTTTTATTTTCATTTCTTCTATTTCATTGTTAGATATAACCTATTTCTTCATTTCCATTTATTTTATTCTTCTTGATATTTATTTTTATTTCTCATCATTTTCTATCTTTATTCTTCTTTCTGTTTCTTCTTTCTTATCATTTCTTCTTTCTCCTCTTTAATAACTTGTTCATATATTTCACTTTTGTTTCAAACATTTTATATTTAATATTTCTTAAATACTATTGATAATTCTTATTTCTATCAACAAATGATAAATGAACATATAGAAGTGTTTCTACCACATCAATCATTAAATGACTACCAATCACTTCTTCCATTTTAAAACAAAAACACAAACAGAACAATACTCATAACTAAATACACACTTATAACCAATCAAATTATTTAAATCAAATGAAAATCAACTAAATAAATATTATATATTAATATTTACATTTTATTTATTATATCATTTCATTGTTTCCTATTTAGTAAGTGAATTTATGCGCTTCTAATGAATTTTTCTCCTATAAAAATTTAAACTTATTCTCTCAAGTTTGGTAATTTATTATATATATTTTTGTGGATAAAATCTTCCTTTCTTATAATAAATTTATCAATGAATAACAGTTACCTATACCTCATTCACATTCTAGGTAAACACAAGGTGTAGATTATCTTTTTTTAATTACATTAGATGTACAATAAATATTATGTTTTTATTCTGTTTTTTATTCTCGATAAGTATTTATTTCCTCTTGTACTAAAAAGAGACTTTGTATTTTTTTGTACAACATCTCTTATAAATACACAGCTTATAATAATAGTACGACGTACAAAAAAAGTACTGTTGATGTTTCAAATGAAATAAATTGATTTAGCCAAATAAAATACCGGGTATGACTTAATTTTAAAAAGTATTATTTAATGAGTGTATGAACATTTTTTCCCTATGAAAAAGAAGATGAAATTGTTGGTACAGTTTGAGTAAAAAATTAAAGTTATAAATTCTTTAAATTGAATATTAATAACAATTTGTAACTGTCATTAAATTGAATTGATATTTTATGAAACCTAATAGTAACAAATGTGTTAGAAATAAACAATAATTGATTTGAAAGAAGACAAACAAAAATCAATTTATATGATTTTTTTGATTTTCAATTTAAAATATTATTGAAGAAAAGATTTTATATTAATAATTTCTAAAAAAAAAGCATAAGATGAAGTAGAGTTGGTTATGGTTTTGTGTTTTTATATCATAAAAATTAAAGTTAATTTATGTATTAATTTGTTGATGAATAGAATAAGAATAATATCAAAAAATACTCTTCTTCTATGAATTCTTTTTTCTTTTTTCTAACAGATAAAAATTCTTGGATTAAAAGGAAAGTTTGTTTATAAAAACTTTAATAATAAAATAAAGCAAATATTATTAGTTCTAAAAATTTTACTTACTTCATTCCATTAAAATATAAACAAGTGAAAATTTTTTTGGATGAAAAAAATTTGGTTTTAGAAGGAGTTTTTTTTTAAAAAAAAAAAGAAAAAAATGGTTCTTTGAATGTTCAAAATACAATTAAAACTCTTTTTGCTAGCAATTTTTATAGAACAATTACATAAAAAAAAAACAAAAAGAAGAGATCTTTAAATAAAGATATTTTCAAATGAAAAGAATTGAATGTAATGAACCAGAAGATTTACAAGAGTGGTATAGTAAAACTGAACCTAGTTTGTTTTATAATTCAAAGGGTTATTAATAATTATTAAGAAAGAGATTGATAAGTATATAGAATTAAGTAATCAAAAAAAGTTATTACAAAATTTAAATAAGAGTATTAATCAAATTAACCAAATGACCGATTCATTATCAAATGCATTAGCAGATACAATTAATATTTTTGATCAATTAACACAAATAAATCCAGAAGGATTTATTAGTGATATAACTCGTAATGCAAATAATAAATTAAAAGCATTTAAAGGAACTTTAATGGATGTTTGTTGTACTTTTACAAATGCAACTGAATTATTAAAAGTTGCAGAAAAAAGTATATTTCCATTAATCAGTCAAATTAAAAAAACAATGATTGATTGTGGAACAAAAAAGAATATTGATGCATGTGCTTTATGTAGTATACAAGCTTATGAATTTATGGAAACTACTCTTATTGATATTTATTCAATATCAATTAATATTTCAATTGATTTAAATAGATTAACTGCAATTGAAAAATATACGGTTGAAGAATTACGCTCAATGAAAGAATTTACTGTTCCTCAATTAACGTATGACCTTAAAAATAAAATTAAACATGCAACTATTCCTATCTCAAATCAATCATTACAAACATTAATAGAACATGAAGGATTATCTTTATATGAATTACCATTTCAAATACATAAAATCTTTTATTTTCTTTATACAGTTGGTTATTCTTCAACTGGAATATTTAGACTTGCAGGAAGAGCTGATACTGTAGCACTTTATGCAAAATATCCTTTATTAATTGAATATGAAGAAAAGAATAGTATTGTTATTGCAGCTACATTAAAGAAATTTATGAGAGATCTTCCAGAACCAATATTTCCATCATCTGCATATAAAGAAATAATTGAAGCAACCCGTGAATATGACCAACAAATGGTTGATAATATACAAACATTAAAACCAGTTTATATTCAAATGAATGAAAATCCTCATATTAATATAATGCAAGAAGAATCTACTCCATTAATGATTTATTTATGTAAATTGAAAAAGATATTAAGTGAACTTCCTATTGCATCAACTGTTCTTCATTATTTTATTGAATTAGCAGTTAAAATTGCTAATGGACCAAGTTTAATGACACCTAATAATTTAGCAATTTGTTTAGCTCCTTGTATTCTTTATGATTCTAAAGCAGATATTACAGAAACAGGGTATTGTACAATGGCTATACAAACTCTTATTGAACATTTTAAATATGTTTTTAATACTCAAAAAGTTATTTATACTATGTCACATAAAAATAATGTAAATTCAATGAAAAAAAGAAGAGCTACATTAATTTCTGGTAAAGAAAAACATGAATTTATTGAAACTCTTGGTTCTATTAAAACAATTTCTCCTCCTGTTGAAATAATTGTAAATGATACTTCCTCTAGAATAAATCAACCAAAAATTAAATCTGATATTTCTTTAAATATTCCACCACCACCTCCTCGTCCACAACAACTTGTAAATAAAGTTTATGCAAATTCTTCATCAAAGAAAATACATAAAAAGAAAATTATAAATCTTTCAACAACTACAGATGATATTTTAGGTAATGAAATAAAAAGAAAACCTTTAGTACCATCAAAATCTCCTAAAGCCAAAACTATGAAAGAACAACCTGCATTAACTAAATCCTGTCCTACAGGAGAATGGAATTCATTAATTGAAGAAATGGCTTTAAAGAGAAAACAAATGATAGAACGAAAACAGAATGAAGTAAGTTTGTTATCTTTTTAATGAAAAGATTTTTTTTTGTCATTATTTCTAATCAAATTCTCATCTCATTTATAGAAAATTAATCTTTCATTACACTGTTTTTATTATCTATCTATTAATTTTATATTAATTCTCTTGTATTTGTTTCTTCATTTAATTTCCTACTCTAATTTTCTTTTGTTGTTTTTTTTTTATTTAAACTTAAAAAAAAAAAAATAATTTAAGTTTACTTTTGAGTAAATTAACTTAAAAAAAAATAAAAAAAAAAATAATAACTTTATTTTCTTTTCTATTTTTAAGTTCTTTTTGAAAATTTAAATCAATTAATTTAGACAAAAAAGATTTTATAATAAGTAAAATACCAGAATTGTTTTCAATAAATAACAAAAAGAAAAATCTAAATTTAAAAAAGAAGATTTTAAGTTCTTTTAATAACTTTGTTCTTTATGAGAAAAACACTGAGTAAATTAAAACATAATTCACAACCACTTTCTTCTTCTATTACATTAACTTCACCAAATCCAGAATCAATAAAAACAAGATACCAACAAGATACTTCATGGAAAGAAGATATTGAAGAAATAGTTCAACCATTACCTAAACAATTAATGTATAATATTATTGAAACTACAATTAATTGTCATGGTGGAAGAGCTCTTTTAGATCAAAAACCATCAGGACTATATGACATGTATTGTAATGTTCCATTATTTAAAGAAATGCTTCTTCCAGCATTAAAATATGGATGTACATTACTTTTACCACACACTATTTCTCCATCAATAGAATTTTATTTAACACATCTTATTAGAAGACATCCAGCATCACAACGAGGTATTACATTAAATGGAAATTATCTTAGAATAACAGACAAAATAGATATTTATTTTCAACCACATAATTCAAAAACATATCCATGGAAAATGTGTATTGATCCATTTAAACAATTTCCATTTAATATGAATATTAATTTACCTTCAGAAATTATTTGTGAAGAAGATTCATATAGTTTAGGAATAGAAGATACAGTTTCTATTATAGGAAATGGTATTATTGTTACTCCATTAGGAGATTTACCTGTATTAAAAATATCAAGACCTTTTAATATTGAAGGTTGTACTTGGGGAATAAAATTTGATGATTTAAATGGACTTAAATGGAATAATATGAGAATAATTAAATACAAAGAAGATAAATTAAATTTAGATATTAAAGATTGGATGTATTATACAGTATATGAAGATAAATCATTACAATTTGCTGAAGAATTAGAAGAAAATAAGTTATTTAATGATATTAAAAATTATATTCAATTAGTAGTAGAAAACCTTAGTAGAATGGTTAGTAATAAGTCAATTGAAGAACAAGGTATTCTTATAAAAAAAGTAATAAATGGTATAATGAATAAAATTCCTAAAGAATATCAAAATCAAATGAATTTAGATCATATGAGAAGAACTTTTGAAGGAATTATTACTCATCAAATATTTTATGATATTTGGCCTCCATTAATTGAAAAAACAACTGAAATTATACAAAGTTCATGTGAAAAAGATAGAGATTTAGATTGGAGAATTCTTGCTTTACAATTTATTCAATTGAAAGACTTAGAAATAAATTTTTTAGATTGTCCATTAGGTAAATATGGAATTGAAATTACTATTCAACAACTTAGAAGAATTAATAGTTATAAAAGTCCTCATCAAAAAGCTATTATTCTTATAACTTCATTAAAATTTCTTCAATTAATAATTTATAAAACATTACCAAAAAGTGGTCCTGTATCTGCTGATGTCTTCTTTCCTTCATTAGTTTATATTCTTATTAAAGCAAATATCCCATTTTTTGCTTCAAATATTGATTATATTAAAGCTTTTATGAATAAACCTTTTGATGAACAAACTTATTATATTACTTCAATAGAGTCTGTCTTTTGTTTAATTGAAAATTTTCAAGCATCAAATATTGGATGGAAAGAAACTGATTTTATTGAAACTTTAAATATATCTAAAATGCATCCTAATCCTTTTGATTTTACTACAATTAATGTCCTTCGTCCTAGTAGAGAAATTCAAGTTCCTCCATTTGAAAGAATTAAAAAGTCTTGTGAAATAATAGGAAGAAGTAAAAACCAATTATTAAATGCATTTAAAGAAGTAATAGAAGAAAATAAACGGTTAAAAACAGAAATAATAAATCTTCAATTCAATTAATGAAGAATTTTGTATTAATTCTAATTTAATAGTAAATTTAATTAAAAAATATAGTTTAAAATTATGTTATTAAGATACAAAATAATGTTATTAAAAAAAAAGAGAAAAAAAAAAAAAGAAATAAATATAAAATAATTTTTAACTAAAAGAACTAAAAAAATGAAATATAATATCAAATGAGTCTTACAACATATGATAATGATTTTAATTTAGATGAACTTAATGATATTAGTGAATTTAATATTGGATCTCCAGAGTCAACAAAGCCAAATATTTCTAATGAATTTTTAGATATAGGAAGTGATTGGGACACTGCGTTTGAAGAAGAAGAAGAAAAAAAAGAAGAAGAAAAAGAGAAACCAAAAGATATAAAACAATTAAAAACATTAAAAAATGTTGAAATTGATTATCATGAAGAGAGTATAAGTTCAGTTTTTAAAAATAAAATAGGAAATTTCTTTGAACTAAGAAAATCTGTTTTAGTAGAAGGATTTAAAGAAGAAGAAAAAGAATTAAGAGAAAAAGTATGGGCAATACTATTAAAAAGAAAACCATTAAATACTGATGAATATATTCAATATTGTAATTTATCTCGATTAAATCAAACAATAATTGAATTAACTCAAAACAAAATAGTTCAAAAAATTAGTAATGCAATTGTTAATTGGTTTGATAAAAGAAATCAACAATGGTATAATATTAATACAATTATACATTTAATAAATGTATTTTTGTCTGTAACAAATGAATTAAATACATTTTATTGTTGTATTGCATTTTTATCAAAACAATCTATTCATTATTCAAATAAAAAAGCTTGGAAATATGCCTTAATTAGTATTTTATCTATTGTAGATATGGATCTTTGTCTTCATATTGTTCAATATATTGATGTAATAGAACCTTGGTTACAAAGTTATTGTTTAACCCTTTATTCTTTAGATGATTCTTTAAAATTGATGGACTATTTAATTGCAACTCATCCTTCTTTTTGTTTATATGTTATTAGTGCATTAATAGTTTCTTATCATTCAGAACTTCTTCAATCTACTTCTATTGAATCTGATTTAAAATCGTTAAAACCAATTTCAATTAATAAAATTCTTCATTTTTCTAATATGCTTTATACTCAGTCATATGTATCAGTACGTAATTACATTGATCTTCTTTAATAATTAATTTCTTTATTTTCTATTTATTAGTATTTTAATTATTATTATATAATAAAATAATAAAGCAAATCAGTGAGAAGATTAGTTTATCATCATGGATATTCATCCTGGTTGGAACTCCAGGACTTTTTTCTTTTTTCATCATTTTTGCTTTTTAGAAATTATGAAAATCATTAGTTTTCGATGTTTTGGACTTTTAAATTAAATTATTTTTATTTGGTATATCCAAAATGAAACAAACAATTTTCAATTTAACTTGAAAAATAAATTAATTCAATTCAAAAGTTGAAATAAATAATAATTTATTCTTTTAAGTCATCGAATAAATATTCCATTAATTGTGCTATAACAAAGCAAGAGACGCTATTACCAAGACATTGATATTGTTGTTTATCAGTTAATCCATCAATTTGAGTTGTAAAATTAGAAGAAAATCCGTGAATTTTTTTTATTTCATTTGGAGTAAAATATCTTAAATTTTTATTAAGTAAATCTTCAGCCTTTTTTACTGGAATAAAATGAGGTTCTATTGGACAATAAATAGAACCAGTTCCTTCAACAATTTTAGTATATGACTTAGTAAAACAACAAGTCCTTTTATCATCTTTACCAACAATATCTTTTCAATTAAATCCATTTTCAATGTTTTTATTTAAAATATATTAAAAAACAAACCAAATAACATTCCTTTCTTTAAAATTAAATCTGAAGGAATAGAATAAGACTCATTTACATTATTATCTAAATAATTTGATATCATTGACTCTTTTTCTTGATGTAATTGAATTTCATTTTTAAAAGGAGTTAATCTTGCCATAACATAATAACGAGTTCTACTATTTGGAATTCCAATATCAATAGGAGAACAAATAATGTCTTTAATATAATATTGATTTTTAATAAGAATATTATAAATTTCTTTAAAAACAAGTGATTCTTTAAATAATGGAACATTTTCAATAAAAATATGTTTTGGTTTATTTATTAAATATGGAAGAATATCACGATATAAATGTAATACACTTTTTGCTCTTGGATCATTAATATCTTTATGTTTAGACATTATTGAATTATTATATGGTTGACAAGGTGGACTCATAAACCATGTATTACAATTTAAAGATTCTATTTGTTTTATTGAAATGCTATCTAAATTTTTCTATTAAATAAATAATTTATTATGTATTACTCTTTTTTAATAAATATAATCATTACAAACTACTTGTACTTCTTCTTTAAAATTCTTTGAGTATATTTTATTTGCAATTTCATCTATAATTATTGTGAATATTTATTTTGATATTCCTTTTATTATATTATCTTCAAACTTATATCAAATGGTATAAATGTTGCATTTATATTAATTGAAGATCGTTCATAACTTGAACGTAATCCACCAATTCCACTAAAAAATTCAATAACATTTACTTGTTTCTGTTGCATTCTATTAAATAATAAAATTAATCTTTTTAAGTTTTTTTTTTAAAGAAAAAATTTTGTTAAATAAAAAACAATAAAATATTAAAAAAAAATGTTTTAAAGAAGACACTTTTGTTTTGCCATAGTTTGAACTTTTGCCTTATAATTATAGCCTAACTTCATACATTGACTTGGTTTAAATTTATCTTTGCATTTAGGAACTTTTAATTTCTTATTTAAGAATTTACATAAATCTCCAGTGCATGGTGTATGAACAATATATCGTTTAATAAGTTTTTTTTCTTTAACAACAGGTTTTAATGTTGCAAAATAACTATTCATTGCTTTAACATAAATGTTATCTTCACTTGGTGTTTGGTCTTTCTTTATTAATTCAATTTTTGCTTTTTCTTCTTTTGTTAATTCTTTTTTTGTAGAAACATTTGTTTTATTTGTTGTAGTACTAGCGCTGTCAACTGGTAATTCTGGTAAAACAAAAGTAGACTCAATAGTAGCAAGTCTATTACGATTAATTCTATTCTTAAATGCAAGCCTCTTAACCATTCGTTCTAATTTTTTTGTTTCATTTTTACATGCACGTTGTCTGTATTTTTTCATGCATCCCATTTTCATATTACATTGTGCTTCAGTAAGTACACAAATCATAACAAGAAATACTATTATTCTCATTTATTAAATAATATAATTTTTAGTTTTCAGTTTTTTTTTTCTTGATTTTTAATATTTTTATTCTTTTCTTTTTTTTTTTTTTTTTTCTTATTTTTTTATTTCTTATAATGTAAATTTATACCATTCTTCTTTTATTAACATATCTCTTATTGTTTTAACAGTATTTATCTCTCGTAACACTTTCATTTTTTAATGAATAATAATAATATAAAAACAATAAATATAATTCTTGTTATTAAAAAACTTGTGTTATTATGTTTTTTATCACAACCGATAAAATATTTTTATTATTTTTTTATTTGAAAATTGTGTTATGAATATAAAGAAATACTGAAGAAGACATTTAAAATAAAGAATGAAAATAAAAGAGAAATCAATAGAAGAATGGAGGAAGAAATAATAAAACATCAATGAAAAGATAATGAATTAAAAGAAATAATAACTAGAATGAACAAGAAAGAAGAAATAGAAGAAGAAGAGGTAATGAAAGTATTTAAAGAAGAAGAAATGAAAGAACAAGAAGAAGTACAATTTATTAATTATTATTACAATAAGAAGAAAATACATCAAATAATTAATATTATTAATAAAAATGAAATAATAATCAATACATTAGATGATTATTATCATTATATTAAATCTGTAGCTTCCACTATTAACATCATTAATAAAAATAAACAAGAAAGAAGTGGAAAGAAAAGTATAGAAAGAATATTACAATCAAAAATATGTAGATTAAGAGTTTTACTCCATAATAAACAATATATGAAATTAAAAAGAATAATACATATTAAGAAAATGATATATATCATATTAAAGTAAAAACAATTGAACAAATAAACTATTATAAATACCTCCGAAAGATGAAAATAATAGAAATAGAAGCAAGAAAGAATAATTTGAAAAGAATAAGATTGAATTATAAAATGATGAAATATGGAAAAAGACAACATCTAAATAAATCTAAAGAAGATGAATATCCAGATAATATCTCCATTATTAATTTCTGGAAAGGAATCTATGAGACTAACACTAATATAGACTTCCTGAATATTAATTTATATGAAATATTAATTGAAAATAGAATTAATAATAGAATGTTCATAATCACTCTAAATGAACTAGACTGTGATATTAAATTCATTGATAATTTGAAAGTAAAATAATATTGACAAAATACAATGATTTTGGATTAAATATTTAGAACAACCAAAGAAGTATTTATTAAAATTATTTAATGAATGGTTAAACAATCCTAATGAAATACCTATTCATTTCATTCAATGAAGAACAATATTAATATATAAAAAAGGAGATAAATTAGACCCACAGAATTACAGACAAATAACGTGCTTAAATTGTCTGTTAAAAATATATACATCAATATTAAAAATGAAAATAGAAAGCCAGCTGATGCTAAATCCAATTGAAAAACAATTATCATTAAATCAAATTGGATGTAAGAAATACACATATGCATCAAAAGAAGGATTATTATACAACACTATAATCCAGCAATTATTATTAAAGGGTAAATGGAAGTGGGTAGAAACATATTATGATATTTCTAAAGCATATGATAGTATTAACCACCAATGGATTAAACAATGTTTAATATATTTTAATATCCCACTTGTAGTAATTAATAATATATTATATATTAAATAATACACAACTTAATTTGTATTATAATCAAGAAAGAGTAAGTATAATTAATGTAGAAAGATGAATAATACAAGGTGACAGCCTATCTCCACTTTTATTTGTATTATCTATTGATGTATTATCTAAACAATTAGATAAACAAATAAACAAATTAAATATTAAAATGAATGGAGAAGAAAAACAAGTCCAGTTAAACCACATATTGTATATGGATGATTTAAAGATAATGACTAATAACCTCGATGAAATGGAAAAGCACACAAATTAACTAAAGAAATATTTAATTGAATATGATTAAAAATTAATGTAGAAAAGAGTGGGATAATGACTAATATTAATAGTCAAATAAATGGAGAATTAGCTGAATTACCAAGAATAACTAATGACAATCATTATAAATATCTTGGTATTGAAATAGGAGATAAAGTAAATATCAACAAATATTGTACAAGAATATTAAATGATATATCTTCTATTTTATCATCATTAAATACTATGAAATATAGCAGTCTTAATACAATAAGAAAGATTAATAGTGATATAATCTCCAAATTAAGATATGGATTTTGTATTGTCACATGGAAACTATGAGAATTGGAGAAGATAGATAAACAAATAAGAAATTCATTGATACAACTCCAATTATACAGTAGAAATATCCCAAAAAGTAGATTATATGTTAAAATAAATGAATTGGGAATAGGATTAATGTCAACAAGAGATGAATGTGGTAAAGAATTATTAAGAATATATTTAAAATATAAATATCAAACACAGGAATATGAAAAATGATAGAAATAATAAAAGAAAATCCAAATTGAATAATTAAAAGAATGAAGAAAACATTTTGTAAGAAGATTAATTTTAATGAATTAATGAATGTAATAGAATTAAATGAAAGATATTTAAATGAATGGAAAGAAAAGAAATGTGGAGAATATATAAGATGTGCAAATGGCACTTTCAATGATAAGAAATTAACAGTAGCCACTTGGAGGTCATTAAATATAAAAAGAAATGCATTCCTCAAAGTAGTAAAAATGCAAGAAGGAGTAACTATGACAGGAAGTATTAAATCTAAAATACTACAAAATGATGATTTAAAATACTGTAAATATTATCATAACACAATAGCATCTATTAGTCATATATTGTTAGGATGTCCTGTAATGAAAAAGAATCAAATATCAAAACATGAATATGTTTGTAAACAGATATTTAAACATATATTAATTACACAATTTAATGAATTTGATGCTATTGACTTTAATAATCCTCCTAAATGTATTAATAATGATGAAATGGTTATAACTTACAATAAAGATTTATTGGTTAGTGACAATTCTTTCCATACTATAAGATAAGATATATATTATCAGAATATTACAGAAAAGAAATGATATATTATAGATGTTGCTATATGTCAAGATAATAATTTAGAGTTAAATTATATTCATAAAATAAATAAGTACAAAGAATTACAAGAGAAAATAAGAAATAATAGAGAATTAATATATGTAGAAATAATACCTGTTATATTATCAATAAATGGATTAATACATAAAGAATCAGCAAGAAGATTAAAAACACTAAAATTACAATTAGACTTCCCCAAAATCCTACGAACAATTATTATCAAAAATATGAAAGACTTAATGTTTTACGCATTCAATTCTGGCAGCACATTAGAAGAAGAACAATCTAATGCGAGCATGCTAGAAATGAACTCTATTATAGAAATAGAGCATATTGAAGAAACTGAAATAATCACTTCTCAGTATGAAGAAAATCCAATTATGGATATATCTAATAATTGACCTTTTTTTTTTTTTATTTGAAAATTGTGTTTTTAAGAAAAGAGGGTTGTGTTATTAAATGAAAGAAAAAAAAAACTGAGAAGAAATTAATATCCGAGATATGCTTTGGAACCAACTCAAACTTAGTCAATGGAATAATCATTTTATTAAATCAAGAAAACAATTTTTTGAAGATATTAAGAATAAAAAATTAAGTAAACATATGCAAAATACAATTGCAGTTATTGTTGATCATTTATTAGGAATAAGTTTATTTATAATATTGTATAAAGTAGATATATTTTCATATGTATTTCCATTATTATTTCGTTTAATTAATTTTATAGAACATAGTGTTAAATGGTTTATAACTAATCCTGGTGGATTTAAATTTAATATTAACTTTAACTATTTCTTATCATCATTATCATTATTCTTCCTTCATTTTTGGAGAAGTTTGTTAAATAAATTTAAATAGTAAAAAAAAAAAGAAATAACTATTAGGTTGTTTAATATTTATTGTTTTACCTTCATTTTATATATTTAAAATTATTACATTTGCATCTCTTATAACAGGAATAACAGGAATTCTTTCTTTTTTTAATGACACTTTGGTATTAATTTTTTTACCAATAGAGTTATTATCAGTATTTTTTAGTGGGTTGGAACAAACTCATCTGTCTTTAATAGTTTCTTTGTTTAGATTATTTATGGGAACAAAATATAATCCTTTACGTAAAAGAGTTGATACATTAGTTTATGAACAAGACAATTTCTTATTAGGTACAATTCTCTTTGCTTTATTAGTCTTTTTATTACCAACATCAATTATTTATTATTTATATTTTACTTTTGTATTAATGATAGTTCAATTATTTAAAGTTTGCTTTAATATTTATATTGAATTGATTAATAACTGACTAATAACTGATTACTTAGAAAATACTTTCTGTATTAATTGTTCTTATAGTGGAATTCCCAATTGATGATATCATTGCTTCTTATAATCAACCATTCTTTAATACTCAACCTCATCTCAACTCAAATGAATTAAAATTAAATACTAATGGAGAAATTAATTTTGATACTTGTTGTAAGAAATATATTACTCGATTTAATAAAACATTTTACATTTCTTCAGATATGTTTAGTCATTACAAACAATCTATTATTAATGCTTTTAATGAATCAGAAAATGATTGATTTTTTTTTTGTTTTTTATTACATGAATTCTGTCTTTTTTTATAATAACTAATAAAATAATAATTAAAATATACTAAATACTAAAATTACCAAAAAAAAACCCAAGAAACTAAACATTAACTATAATAAACTATTAATAAACTAGTAACTTGAACCCTTGAGAACTCAAAAAACCCTGTCACTGGGTGTTTAGTTAACCATGCCATTATCTAACGGTAGAAATAGAAGAACCAGAAAATTATTTAAGAGACCATTCAGAGGACATGGACTCTCAAACACTTCAACCATTCTTCACACATATAAAGTTGGTGATTATGTAACAATCCTCTGTAATTCATCTATTCAACATGGTCTTCCATACAAAGCTTTCCATGGAAAGACTGGACGTGTTTGGAATGTTAATCCACATGCCATTGGAGTTATGGTAAATAAGAAAGTCAATAATAGAATTGTAGTTAAAAGACTTCACATTAGCCCAGAACATATCAGACCATCTGGATGCCAAAAAGACTTCCTTGAAAGAAAGGCTGCTGTTGCTGCCATTAGAAAGCAAAACATTCAATTAAAGAAAGAAGGAAAACCACTTCTTCCATTACCAGCTAAGAGACTTCCAAAACAACCAAGACCAGCTGAACTTATTAAAGGTGCTGATATTAAGTTCACTACTGTTGCTCCACTTAAATTCGAAGAACTTTATTAAATTCGGTATGGTTGCTATTAAATTTTTTGGTTAATGACTTTATAATTTTTATTTCTTTGATTAATGTTTATTAAGAAAAAAGAAAACATAAAAAGAGGTATGTTTATTAATAACTTCTTAAATTTTTATTTTATCATAAGAACTTGTTTTAATGTAAATGATGGTTTTAATTCATCTTTTATTAAATAAGTTTCTATCATCTTTTTGTTAATAGAAGATATTCCATTTAAAAGTAGAGAACTTGTTTGTGTTGAATAGAGAATTGGTTGTGAAGATGATAAAATAATATGATCTGTTTGACCCTCTTTTAAACTAATTTGAGTTATTTTATTATCTTTAATAATAAGTAATGACTTGATTTGATATATTTCTTTGATTTTTTTAATTAGATAGCCAAAGTGAATATGATTATTTGTAATATTAATGATAATTCCTTCATTTATGTCTAATAGGGTTTCATTGAATTGTACTAAAGAATTAATTAGAGAATCAAAGAGAATATTAATTGATTCTTTTTTAAGGATAGTTGAGCATTGTTTTTTTATTTCTTCTAAGTTGAAATTATTTTTTAGTGTTGTTTCTTTTTGGTGTTGTTTATCTTCATTTTGATCTTCTTTATATCTTCTCTTTAAAGATTGGTTTTCACTGTTACTTGTTCCTCTAACATTTTTTTGATCATTTGACAATTTAATTTTACTAACACTTAATGATAATGCTTTTAATTTTTCCTGTAAAGAAGATGAAAAAACATTACTCATTTCAACTAACTGAAATAAAAGATTAAATAAAAGTAAATTGTAAAAGAAAAAGAATCATATAAATAAAAAGTAATTAATTAAGTGTTATTAAATTTATTTTCTATTATTCTTTGTTTATCAGAGATTAATCACATTATTGTGTTTTAAGAATGTTTATCCACCAACTATTCATTTATTCTTTAGTTTTTCATTATTGAGAAGTAAGAAAACCCTTTCTTCATTCCTTTATTTAGATTAAACTTAAAACCTTTTCAAATTTCATCTATTTTATTATTCTTCATTTAAATAACTAACAACTGGTTGTAATATGTATTAAAAATTACCTTTCTTTATTTTCTTATTTTATAATGAGAGAACATACTACTATCACTATATTATGATGACTAATTTTCTGTTAGTCTAAACAACAATATGCATGTCTATTTTCTTTGTCAATATCACATAATATTAATTATACTTACATCCTAACAAGTGGATAACACTATCACCCTTACAATTACTTATTCTTCTATTATAATAAATGATATTCTATTATAATAATTAATAACCATTGATATTCTTGAAACATTGAATAAGATTTTTTCTAACAAATAGAAATATCATAATCAAACAATAATAAGGTGACTCAATGTTATGTGAAGTGTTTCTTACTTGTGACTTTCAAATCTTAAATAAAAGAAAAATATAAATTAAAAAGAAAATAATTTTATAAATGTAAATTAACACTATAAAGATACCAAACTATTGATATATTCTCTTAAGGAAATATCATTATAATCAATTGTAATTTCATTATTTTTTTCAATTAATTCACAAAGATATTTATTTATTTTTTTTCCAATATTAACAATACCCTCTTTACCACATAAATATTTCCCATTTCTATAAACACTTTTAATACTTTCATTTTTCATTGCACCATTTTTCCCTTCTGATGTAGTTGTTGTGAAGGTGTACCCTAACATATTAAGAATATCAATTAATAATAAATTTAGCTCTGTAATTTTATTTTTTCCTACCCTTTGTTTTGCTGCACTTATAGATACACCAGAATTAATGTCATGTTCTTTTCTTTCAGCACATCGTTCTTCTACAAAATGATCTATTTCTATAACATCATTTTTTCTTTGAATTAATCTAATATTTAAATATTGTTGTGTAACAGAAGCCTTTTTAACTGGCTTTTGAATAGTTACTTTGAACTCTTCATTAAGTAAGCCAATGAGTATAGCTTGTTGGCAAGCCATATAATTTCTTGTTTTCTCAAATTGGCTTCTTGGTGAATAACTTGACGCCATCTGCATCTATGAGTCCGATAGTAAATAAAGATTCTTTTGAAGATTTAAAATAATCACTTACAAAATAGAAATAAGGTTTAAAAATACTTTGAAAAGAAAAATTACTTTTTTATTAGAATAATTAAAAATAAAAATTCTATTTGAACTTATTGTTTTTGAATTATCTTTTTTTCAATCTATAACTAACATTTTTTTTAACTCAATAATTTTTTGGAGAGTGATTTGTCACTTTAATAGAAGGGGTCTACAAAACCTCACAAAAAAAGAAAAATAACGATTAAAATAATTAAAACTACTTGTAGAAATAATTTTAATTTTATATTTATTTCTGTAAGTTATAAACGAAAAAAATTGGGGGAGTATTTGTAGTTAAAAAAAAAAGAAAGTTATATTTTCAAAAGTTATTTTAAAAGTATTATTCTCTTAATACTTTTAAATTGAACAAACATTTTCAGTTTTTCTATTCTATTTAGACTCATGAACAATTGAACTATTATAATTCTTTGTATTGATTATTTAATTATTACTAAATATAGATTTCACGAGATAATTTGTTAAATTATGAAATTCTTTTTTTTTTGTTGTATGGGTTTAAGTTATATGACTTTTTGTTGGAGTTATTTTAACAGAAAACGACATTACTGAATTTTTGAAAATTTTTGACAACACTGTCTATTTATTCAAACAATTTTGTTAAATACAAAAATAAATGCTTTTATAAGATAAAGAAAATACAAGAATTTATTTATGAAATAACTTTTTTTAACAAAAATTCGATTTCTTTTAATTAATATAAAAAAAGCAATTCACTTTTGACTTTTTCAATTAAAATTAACAAAAAAAGTTTCCAATGAACTTAAAAGAAATAACACAACAAGAACATTTTCTTTTATTGTTAATACTCAACATATTCAGTATATTTTTCTAATTTATGTTCATCAAACAATTCAAGACATTCAATATATTCTTGTGCTGCATACCCAGTAATTCCCATACCTAATGAACAACGATAATCATATGCTGTTTTAAACATTTTCTTGGCTTTGTCCTGGCAGAATTGGCTTTGAAAAGGATATTTTTTCGCATATTTTAATAGAGCAACCCCAAACTGTTCAAGAATTGCAGAATATAATCTGCTATGACATAATGAACTTTGATATTTTGCAATTGGAACAAGACAATCTTCAAATAATATCAATGGGTTTGGACATTTCTCATCAAAGACAAAACTTCTTAATGTTTTAAACATATAAATGTGTGAATTATCCATTTTTCTTGTTTTATTATAGAAATGTTGAATCCTCTTTGACTTTTTTAATTTCTTGAAAGCTGTCTCTTCATTAATAAACTCATTAATTTCTTCTTGGGTACATATTTTATGACATTGATGACAAATCCATCCATTAGGCTCTTGATAAATTCTTCCTCCACAATTACATTTAAATGCTCTCCATGGATCACTTGGTCCACTACAAAGTGGACAGTCACAAAAAAATCCGTAATTCTCTTTAAAATATTTTAATCTATGAGGAAGAATAGAAGGAAAGGTATAAGAGATTGTTAATTCAGTCCCAATTTCAATATCTTGTAATGCAGTCCAATACATTGTATCTCCAACAGTGTGCCACCCCATATTTTCTCTACATGAATGATTACATAAACTACATGCCATAAATAATGCATATCCATCAAGAAAATCTAATGCAAAAGAATTTGTATGAATTCCATTAACAATTTTAGCTATATCCTCACGTTTAACTGGATATTCAAGAAGGTCATCTTTTAACAAATCTTGATAAATAAAATCAACATGTTCATTAAATTCTTCTACTCGATCAGGATTTTGCCCAAGTTGGATTGCTAATGGGACAGTACAAAACGCTGTTCCAAAATAAATACTTTTAACCATATAATATGTTGAGTCCTTCATGTCATCATCTTCTTCTGGACCTTCATAAAATACTGAAGCCTTCTCCTTGAAAACCATTTCTCCTTGATAAATTTTATCAGTACAAATTAATCCTCTTCCCTTTCCTGGAATTTCTTGAACTTCAAATTTTCTCACAGGAAAGTTGTCACGAAATATTTCTTCATATGAATTCCAATGAGGGTTATCACTACGGTCTTGAACATCCTGTTTTGATGGAATTAAAACATGATACCTTGGGTCAAATTCATCACCAATTTCTGGATATTTTAACGAAAAATCCATCCTGTTATAATATTTTATTTTTTTTTTGTTCCTTTTTCTTTTCAGAGTCATAAATATAGGACAATTTATAAAACTAATAAATAAATAAGATTACTTTTAATTTTCAACCCACTCTCCTACAATAACTTCTCCAGAATGAGAAGAGATATAAAGTCTGCTCTTCGTGGTAAAAAGAAGAGAAATAATTGGTGGATTTTCAGTTGTAATGACTTCTTCTGTATCAAAAGTAGAAGTTGAACAAGACAAACATTTATTTCCAAAAGCAACACAAAAGTTAAGACGGTCCCAGGAAGAAGAATATGGGTCAATTGCAATAGATTGAATAAATTGATTAGACAATGTACATTTTTTCATAAAACGCAATTGACTATGGTTTATCACTTCAATAAAATAAACATCTCCAGAAGTAGAAAAGGCTGAGACAATATTAGTTTCTTTAATATGAGAATAAGGATGTACATACTTTCTTTCAAAATTGCAACACTGAGCAACCAATGTTAATGGATTCTTATCAAAAGAATATTTGTTTAACACTTTACCTTGAAGATTAAGTGTTATAAGAGATTTTCTAAGAGAAATAACTATACAGTCATTTGAAATAACCATAGATGTAATCATCTCTTTTGTTGTGAAAATAGGGGGTTGTTTAGAAATCGAGTTAATCTGAATAATAGAGGATTTAGTAGGAGAAGGTATCACCCCATACAATTTATTCTTATAAAAACATAAGTTATGAACAGGTGTTTTCATAAATGCAAATATTTCTGAATTTTTTGCAGTCATAATATAATGTAACAAAGCGCCATCTTCAAAAGAAATGAATATATTGTCATTTTCCCAACAAGAAGAAACAATTGATGATTTATGTGAATCAATCCAAGCAATTTCTTTCATTGTTTTACTATTTAATAAATAAACAACATTAGAATTAGATTGAAATGCAATCAAAGATGAATTAATTGGACATTCTTGAATAGAGATTACATTTTTAGGAAATGTGATTCGATGACAAACATGAAATGCCATATCTCACAACGTCTTATTTTTTTTATTAACAACAAACCTTTTGAATAGTTGGCTTTTCAACTAATATTCTCAAATCTTATTTTCAAAAGATTAAAAGTTTCAATCTTACAAGTCTTTATGTACATTTTAAAATTAAAATAATCAAAATAAATAAGAAAAAACTGAAGTATTATTTATTGTTTATCAGCACAAGCCATACACAATACTTTACCATCTCTAATTTTGTAGTCATTAGTTCCAATAACATTACCACATTCTGGACATTTGAAACAATCTGGATGATATCTGTCTTCTTCAACACGGACAATCTTTCCTTCAATTGCTTCTCCACAAACTTTACATTTTGGACAAGCACAGGTTTTACACATTAATTTTTTGTCTTTCATAAAATATTTTTCTAATGGTTCTCCACATTCAGCACATACAAAACAATCTTCATGAACAAGATATTTTCCTTTCATAATTTCAATTGGATCTTCATCATCTGCAAATGGTTTTTTGCATACATAGCATACATCGTCAGACATTTCTTAATCTAATTAAATACAAAAAGTTCTCAGTTCTTTTTATATATATAATCTTTAAAATACCAACGTCAGTGCATTTCAACTGTTTTCCTTTTTTTTTCCTTTAGTTTAGTCATTCTTATTTTTTATTAATTTCTTATTATTCTCCTACCCAAAAACACAAACAACCTTTTTTTCTTTTTTCAAAACTAATTCGCTTTAGTTAATTTAACTATCAAAACCAGAAGAAAAGATTTTAAATCATTTGAAACGATATGACGAGGTTCCACGTTGATATTATTGGAATGGGTATTTTTTATATATTGTTAATTATTTTGTTTTGCCTTGGGTTTAGTCTTATAAGTTAGTTTTTATATATTTACTTTTTTGAGCCAGACACTTATCAGAGGTGAAATTCATCATTATGTTTGACTTTATTACAATGAATTATAAAACATAAAAAATACAAAAACTCAAGAAAAAAAATTAAAAAAAAAATAAAAAACACCATGTCAATTGAAGAACAAGTCATTGACAAAATGATTTTGGATTATAGTTTGATAAATAAGTCGTAATATATAAACTTACAAAAACTCATTTAATTAGCTAAAAAGATAGAAGATACTTATAACCAATTCAATTCTGATTTTGACCATGCGATAGAACAATTAAAAGAACAAATAGAAATTACAAAAAAACATTTAAATGAAGCGGTTGATAGATGTTGTTCACAAGGATTACCACCAGTTATTCCAGAACAAATTATTGAAATGATGGATTTAGAATTACAACAATATTGTGATGAGTGTGATAGAGTTATTGGTCAAGAAATAACAAAACTACAGAAATACAATATTGTGAAAGCAGATGATTTTATTACCGTGAAACAACCTAACTTACAAATAGATGATCATGGTGTTTCAACTGAATTATTTGAAACTGCTCTCTCTCAAACAGAGAGGTTATGTTCTCTTTTAGGAGTAAATATCACAGAAAATACATGTTAAATTATATGTCTTAATATCCTCATAATTTAAATTAAGTTTTACTTCATAAATTGGAACAAACTGAACTATCGTGTGTGTTATAAATTCAAGTATATTTTATTTTAATAACTAAAGTTAAATTTTTTCTGAATTTACAATTCTTATAGCTTCTTTTATTCATAAAAAATTATTATAACCAACAATTAATTAAGTATTAATAGAACTAACTTTTATTGTTCCTTTATTGGATGAGACCAATACTGTCACTTTGTCTTCTAATAGCTCTACAGAGTATTTTTAATTGTGTTCTCAGCGGTATTCTATGACACCCATCATGTTTCTTATTACAAGGTTTTTAATTTCTTTAATAATGTTAACCTTAGTTTTTATTTCTTTATTTATTTAATCCAATAAATTCTGTGTTTATTATTCAATTATTTGAAATTACTATTGGATTTATTTTGTCATATTTTATTTTCTCTATTTTCATTAACACATTCATTAATTCATTGTACATATTTCTTTTCTTCAAATACACTCCATTAAAATTATGATATTCAACAATAATCATATCAAATAATAGATCAATTTTATTCTTTTTATCTAATACATATATATGATATTTTATGATATTGTCCAACATTTTTAGGCATTATTTATTTGTTCAATATCATAGTAATGTCTTTATATTGGAACATTGTTTCATATTATATTTTTTATATTGTTTGTTTCCTATATATTTTCTTATTAATCAATATTATTATGCCAATATTGTCATGTTTTTTCATTTGTGATTTTTTATTACCAATACAAGATAGTAAGATGTGTTCTACTATTGCTATCTTGTCTTTACAAAGTGTTGAGTAT